>NC_036858.1:32511586-32546982 GCF_002910315.2 Salvelinus sp. IW2-2015 | reverse complement strand
CCCCCCTTAAAAGAGTTAGATGCACTATTGTAAAGTGGTTGTTCCACTGGATATCATAAGGTGAATGCACCAATTTGTAAGTCGCTCTGGATAAGAGCGTCTGCTAAATGACTTAAATGTAAATGTAAATGTAAGTTGCTACAGATTGTATTGAGTGTATGAACAATACTCCACCAGCTAYTCTGCCTGCCTCTTGTGATGATTTAGTTGATCAATTTAATAGCAAATTAAGGGCAACATTGATGCCATAGCTCCAGTAAAGTTGAAAAAGGCTACATCTAAACGGAATTAAATGAAAGATTATTGCAGAAAGTCCGAGCGGAAGTGGAGAATGTCAAAGTTGCAGGTCCATTTTGATATTCTGAGAGAGCTCTTGTCATATATAACAAGGCAATTAGAAATGCCAGATGAGCAAATTTTTATAGCTTGATCACTATAAATCAGAATAATTTGAGAGTGCTCTTCTCGACTATTGATGGCCTGATAAATCCTACCCCCTCAAACCTATGTGAACTTTCCTCCAAATCTAAATGTGATGAGTTTGCAGCATTTCAGAGATAAGATAACCAACATTAGGCTGGGTATCAGTCAAGCAAGACCTGATGAGAAGTTTGATGATATGTGCCCTAGCCCAGGGGTTCACAAACTCGATCCTGCCCCCCAAGGTGCACGTTTTGGTTTTTGCCTTAGCGCTACACAGCTGATTCAACTCATCATCAAGCTTAGCTTATTTGAATCAGTTGTGTAGTGCTAGGGCAAAAAACTAAACTGTTCTGGTACTGTTCAGTTTATATATGTTACCCCTTGGCAGCGTTATCAGAAAGCCTTGCATTGATTTCCACTGCTACGCAGACGATACACAACACCAGAGGATTTGAACTCCACAGATCAATTATTAGACTCTATTAGTGATTTAAATATTTGGATGGCTCAGAACTTCCTCTAGCTAAATCAAGAAAAGACTGAGGTACTTACTGTCAGAACTAAAGTTACAAAGAGAGAATCTGGCCGCACATTTTAATTCACATGCAATAAAGATAAAACACCAGGTAAAAACAGAGGTGTTATTTTAGATTCTGAACAAAATGTTGAATCACACATTAGGAATGTGACAAAAATAGCTTTTAAACACCTGAGGAACATAGACATGGTGTGGCCGTTTCTCTCTCAGGCTGATACAGAGAGACTCATCCATGCTTTTATTACAAGCAGGCTTTACTACTGTAATGCTCTCCTGTCTGGTCTACCCAAGAAAGCCATTGGTCAACTGCATAACATACAGAATGCTGCAGCACGCGTACTGACCAAGACCAGACGGAGGAGTACACATTACACCTGTTTTAAGGTCTCTGCACTGGCAGCCTGTAAGTTTTGGAATTAATTTTAAGATTCTTCTAATGGTTTTCAAATCAATCCACGATTGTGCACCCCTATACATGTCAGACATGCTTTTAAGTTMTGTACCCAGTAGGTACCTCAGGTTCTCTGGCACTGGCTTTTTAACTATCCCAAAGCCTAGGATCAAGAGGCATGGAGAAGCAGCCTTTAGTTATTATGCCCCCAGCCTCTGGAATAGCCTGCCAGAGAACCTGAGGGGGGCTGAAACTGTGGATATATTTCAAAGAGATCTTAAAACACATATTTTTAGCTTTGCTTTTCCTTAGGATGCTTTTTAGTTGTTCAGTTTATGTAATTATTTAGTTTTTTATCTTATGTTTGTTGTGTAGTAAATATTTCAGCTTTTCTTTTCATGTTTTTCATAATATTTTTCCTGTGTAGCACATTCTGTTGCATTCCATGTCTGAAATGTTCTTTATAAATACTGTAATGCTTGATTTGATCAGATTTTTTACTATTTTTGCCTAAAATCAGCCAAGGAGCACCAGAATTCCCACACGGGTGAGAACCCATACAAATGTGCCACCTGTGGGAAGGATTTCGGATCAAGAATGTCTCTCTCCAGGTACAGCAGTTTTCACGGAGGTGAAATGCCCTTTATATGTACCACACGTGGAAAGAGATTTTGTCTCATTTCTTGAAGACTCATCAGGAGACACTTAAAACAGAAGATGAGGAAGCTTGAAGTGAACTCACGGGCAGGTCCACAGTTTGAGCAGTTTGCTTTTCAGGTGAAGATATGTAGGCCTACTATGTAATAGATGGGTAGTGAATATGAATACTGATATTTATTAATCAATACATTATATTACCAAAAGTAAAAAAATGTTTTTATTAATGCAGCCTCTGTATATTAACTTGGGCATAAGTGCATGTCAATAAACATTTTTATGAATTATTATTACACATACTTAAATAGAGTTGATGTATTTTCAAACAGAGTATTTTTATTTCAACATCCTACTTTTTCCTACTACAGATATCTGTTATTTGACTTATTTTATTGCTGTTTTCTCACAGAAAAAAGTATATTGTTGACATTGCTTTGCTTAGCCATTGTGATGGCTTGAGTGGGTATTGAAAACCCAAAATACTATCACCGTTGCCCTATTTGGTTTATGGTTCTTAATAAGATTTATAATATCTAGTTGTTTTTCATGTCTAGATTAAGCTTTAAAACCCTGCTTCATCACATATAATTCCCACTTAATGGTTCACAAATCATATAATTGCTCTCCTCCTTCATTTCCCACATTATAGTCTAATGGCCCACTGCCTTTAATCTGAAATTGTTTTGAGATTACAATGTTTTGAATAGCAAATAGGCCAGTAGATTTCCAAATGAAATATTATTTTGATTCGGGTTCACTAATAGTTTATTTATCCTGTAACATCAACAATATCTTTAATATGATACATAACACACATTTCCAAACAATAGTTAAAGCTGCAAGCAGCGTGGCCAGGGTTTGGCTGTGTGCCCACTGTGCCACCATCAGGACAAATTGGACACATTTCCCTAGGATGAGCTATTTCTGTACTATTTACAACACTTGCCAAATATTAGAACTCAAAATCAAACTGATCATGTAATATAATATGGTTTTGATGTATTTTGAACCATTGTCAACTATGTTGACTACTTTATACATCTTCTTCTCCAGAACCACTGGCCAAATCATCACCAAATTTGGTACATAGCAGCTATGAATGGACATCTTTAAACACAGTATTTTCCATGACTCTAGCTGAAACAACATGACCGCTATGAGCCTATGAACTTGCATGAATGTTTTTTCCTGACCAACAGTGCCACAATTTGGCCAAACTCAACCATACTTTACAAGTTAGCTAGACTCATATCGTTGAGCATGTATGCCAAATTTCATCAYTCTGTCAAACAGATCAAGAGATATAAAATGTTGCCTGTTATAGCGCCACCACGTGGTCGATATGAATGTGCTTGCATGTGCTGAGTCTTCACAGTGATTGGAACATGTGTACCAAATTTTGTTACAATACAGATATCCTACATTAATATTTATTAGTCAGTTGTGGMCATCTTGTTTGASATACTAGCCTGGATTATAGTGTGTTTACAGACCTTGGTCAATAGATGCCATATATGTAGTTTCGTACAGATCAGCCATTCGGTGAGTAGCGTTTTAAGTGTTTTTCACAAAATCCATCATGGAGGACGTYATGGGTCCTTCAGGTAAATGTATTCCTTGTGGGGAGAAAAGACATATGCATAGCAACGTTCATGACTAGGTCACACGGTGTGCGGACGTGAGCTTTCAATATTAGCATTTTCAATAGTTTGTTATAGCGCCACCATCTGTCCAATTGGCATGGCATTGCAGAGGGTGTGGCCCATGGCCCTTTACCATCATGCAAATGTTCATCCTCCTAGGTCTTGTTATCTCACAGGAATTTGCATGTGAATTTTGGCCTTACATAGGAATAATGGTCCATCTTTAAATGACGTTCAGTTTAYAAAGACTTTATAAAGCCTTCATAATGCCTCCATAAGCACTACATWAATGTGTTACAAAGTATCTATCACCGTATGTCATGCATTGTAAAGGGTTCATAAATGTGGCATAACTGTGTGACGTAATCACCAATGTCAAATGTGACAACCCACTATGTCGAAYATGATATAAATATGTGCTTTATAAAGGGTGACATGTTGTACTGAAGGATGGCATACRCTCTAAAGTGAAGTCATGCTAGTCACATTACACCTAATCTCGTTCACAGACACTTCCGCCTAAATGTGCGGAAGTTCTGGTGGACCAACTCATCAAACTTGGCCTTCATTAATTAGAGTGAGGTTTAAAATCACATTTTATGAAGAGAAATTGTGGAAATGGGCAAGGTTTAGACTTTGTGGCTGTGTTAACCAGTGACCACCAGGGGGAATGTTTTTGCTAGCAATTCTTTACTCAGGAAGGTCACTCCCATAGAATGACACGGTCACTCTTACTAAGGCCAGCTTTGAATGGTTAATATCCCAGGCCTGTATGTGCTGTGTGCGTAATAGCCTGGGGACGACGTAACACCAAGAACACTTACCTTGATGAAAGTCCCCAAGGAAATTGAACCAAGTGACAGTACATGTTCCTCAGTACACAAACACGCAGCCAACAATATAACCGTGCTCTACCGGACCCAGTCAGGTCTTCGACTCATTCACCCACTCCCACACTGACAGATCAGCAACAAAATGTTGGCACCATTGTAACAGGTTGTAATCAAGCCCTGGTCTCCAGCATCTATATCGCATCACGCTGTACTTACGTTAAAGTCAGACACCTTTGGTCATTCATAACACATACATAAAGTCTTAATGATGTAAACACAAATGTATTAACACTTAGGGAATTAACAGCTAAAACAAATAAACATTAAAGACATATTTGTACATTTTTAAAACAACACAAATACATTAAGTTCAAAAAGTCCAGCAATGCAATTACATTGAACATTACACAAGGCTGTGAACAGTGTAGCTTGTTCCTGAGCTCGAGGACGAATGGTTCTTGCCTCTCTGCCTGCTGGAGGTACTGCATGTTGGTTCCAACCTTAAAAGTAACAACAAAGAAAGTTACCAGGTCTGTTAGAAAATGCCTTTGTCTCACAATCTGGATAAGGGCATTTCTGTGCTGCACCAGAAATATTCTAAATGGGAGATGGGAAACTCTATTCAATTCGTATTATTATATTCCTCTTTCATTTACAAATCTCATGACTATGAGACGTGGCTGTATCTAGACTGATTGTTATTTAGCCTGCTAGTAGCTAGCTAAATTTTAGCTAGCTACCAATTACTGTGGAAGCCACAGAAATAATTTGAAATAATGATTGAGGTAGCTACAGTATGAAAGCTAACTAAACACTTAACTACTCCAAAATAATTTAAATTACAATAAATAAAGATTCATTTACAATTTTTTCCTGTCCAGTGGCACCACAAGTGGCCATTTGATTTGCGATCTGATCGTATGTGTTTACTGTGCTACAGAAACACCACTAACCGAACAACAGTGCAGGGCATATTTTTCCTACACCTCAAAAGTCATCCCCTGATGTGGTTTAAGCATTGTTGTGAACACAGAAAATCCAATGTTGTTGTTTTCTATTAAAAAAGTGCTAAAAAAATTGGGGAAAACGATAAGAAAACCTGGAAAAACAGAAATTGGGCAAAATTAGGCCAAAAAATTCAAACCGATTTTAAAAGGCCCTAACAAAAAAAAAATGTTGCTGTTCATGACTGCACTTTAGTGTGTGTGTCATCCTGCAGCACAGAATTTTGAGGAAAGTTGAATTCACATCCAATATTGGCTATGCTCCCAAGGGGGAAAGAGGTTGGGTCATTCTATAAATGTTTTAGAGTAATATAATATACACAATTTAGCAGACGCTTTTATCCAAAGTGACTTACAGTGATGACTGTATGCATTTTTATGTATGGGTGGTCCCAGGAATCGAACCCACTATGACAGGGTTATAAATGCTTTGTAAAGCCTCAATTTATTAAGCAGTGCTTATGCCACCCTTTATAAACCACAGGTTTATGTCATATTAGACATAGTGAGTTATTGCACATTGGTGGTTATGTCACACAGTTATGCCACATGTATGAACCCTTTAYAAGTCATGGCATACRGTTATAGATGATTTGCAACACATGTATGTAGTGTTTATGAAGCYTTYATAAGCTCCACGTCATTTAAAGCTGCTGAACCCCTAATAATACCTGAGATTGATCATAGCATGATAAGGAGCTTGTCAACACATGCTGCTTGTAAGTAATGGCGCGAATGAATCATTTCACATGCAAATATTTTACAATGATCGCTTGTAAACGAGGTTCTCTTGGAATTAGTATTGTAGATACGCATAACCAGACTGTGTATCTGTTTCTGTGTACAATCCAACAAGCAGAAYAAGATGTTTAATTCAACATAATTTACATTTACATATTCGTCATTTATCCAGAGCGTTCATCTTAGCTAGTTGAGACAACCCCGTATCTCAGTCATAGCAAGAACATTTTTCCTCAATAAAATATACCAGCAAAGTCAGCGATCGTACGAAAACGTCAAGTGTTGGTGTTAGTTCACAAAAGGCAAGGGTGTTACTATAAAAAACACATTATTATTTTGTATCGTTATGTTTATCTCCACAGCCTCATCAATCTAGAATACCTCCCAATCTTAGCTAACATACAAAAACAATACTTATAATAAACTACACAGGCTGAATACAATTACCATCATTGCGTTAGTATTAAACTATTGATAATGCTCAGTGAACCAACCGTAGGTCACATTATGTGAGTGATTGCTTTTCTCATGTATTGAACAAACAGATTAGAAGCAGGGAACAAAACAAAACACAAAGAGATTATCCAGGGTTCTCCAACCCTGTTCCTGGAGAGCCTGTAGGTTACCGCTCCAACCCAAGTTGTAACGAACCTGATTCATCTTTATCAACCAGCGAGTTATTCCAATCAGGTGTGTTAGATTAGGGTTGGAGTGAAAACCTAGAGACAACTACAGACAGAGGCAGTTTTAAGAAGGAGGGGTATTGCATCTATTAAAATGTCACCAATCAGAATTGATCCCACAAATCCATGAGCCACTTTCGTACCTTTCCATCCCCTCCCCCAAACTACACAACAATTATATGATGGTACTACTTTAGAGCATTATAGATTAACAGAGCAAATAATCTGGCCTTTTGTTGGAATTGTCTCTTAATAGAAAATAGTGTTCGTTTAAAGAATTTAATCATATCTGTTGTTGTTTTGTCAAGCAGGAACTGCCTGCCAAATGTTTGTTTGACTCAGTTAATGAACATTAATATTTTATGGTGGATAATTCACTAGCATATATATATATATATTTATACATAATTTATTAGGAGATTATGGGCCTAAAGCTCTTTCAGTAGATATTCAGTGTGTTGATGAAGAATTGATTTCTGTTCAAATTAACATTGGTTTAATTCCAATTTATACTATTCATGCAAGGCTTGGAAATTACTGTCCGCAGCATAATAGGCCTGTATTAGGTTATTTTAAACATTATGCCCATTGACAAGCCCAATATAATGTAATGTTTCAACTAGGGATTTGAAGGGGGGGGGTCTACATTTATCACACACTGAAGGGTTAATTGTTGTTGAACAAGGTGTTGGAATGTGTTTGCTGGTTATATTGAAACTATTGCATTTGTTTTCCACTAATCCAGATGATGGGATTGAGATTTCATTAAATGAGAATATAATTTCACACTTCTTTATGGTCCTCTAGGAGGCAGCACTTTTCCTGAATATGAGAATACATGTAATAACAGAGTAGCAGCCCATATGAAAATATGAAGAACATTTTAGAGTTTTAATTGAAGTGTTTAACTTTTTTAATTAAGGGCCTACACGAGATGAAGCTGATGAACAATTCAAAGGAAAATGTATTACCACACATTAGGCTAYATAAAAGGAAATCAATAGGCTAATCATTAAATATTTAACACAAATATTGTTTTATTAATATAAGTTGTCTTCTAAATACCACAATCTACTTTATAGGACATATACATTATTAAAGTAAAATGGAATGTTGCCCCAGCTGAGCCAGAAAAGGCACCCCAAAAATTATTTGCAGAATTTCACTGTTGCAGCAAAAATATATAAATGGAAAATAGTGTAAAATACAGTTGGCTGCTTGTCATAGGCTAAGATACACTTCAGTGATAGTGAGTACCTGTAACTAACTTTCCTCTGTACGTTTCATCGTAGGATATTTTTGTTCAGTATATACAGTGCATTCGGAAAATATTCAGACCTCTTGACTTTTTCCACATTTTGTTACGTTACAGCCTTATTCTAAAATGGATTAAATTTTTTATTAAATCTCAGCAATCTACTGCCAATACCCCATAAAGACAAAATGAAAACAGGTTTAGAAATGTATTCAAAATAAAAACAGAAATACCTTATTTACATAAGTATTCAGATCCTTTGCTATGAGACTTGAAATTGAGCTCAGGTGCATCCTGTTTCCAATGATCACCCTTGAGATGTTTCTACAACTTGATCTGTGGTAGCAAAGCAAAAAAATGGGAAAGGGAAATAATGTAATCAATTTTAGAATAAGTCTGTAATGTAACAAAATGTGGAACATTTCAGTGCACCTGAAGGTGATTAATTGAGAATCTCCATTGTTCAGTTGTAAATATCTCACACATGCCAGTGAATGGCAGTGCCTCAAAGAAGCCACAAARTCACTAATATAAATATTCCCATATGGCTTGCAAGGAGCGGGGATTCAAAGTAGTACTCAAAGACCTTATAACAAAACACTTTCATACTGCGTTGTACCCAAAAATCCACCCATTCGTTTTCGACACTTCAGATAGTGTTTGACRGAATCAATACAGTACTCATACTTTTACTAACGTACACATGCAACAACAGTTGAGGTAAYTGCTGCTCCAAGTAATAACTTYAGTCTGASYTTTATACRATTGTTCTCCAGGGAGCTACTTGAGACTAAGTGCCGCTTAGCCAACACCCTGAAGAGGCATGTGGTCAACAAGGGTGACCGGTTGGCCATCTATATGCTAGTGTCMCCCATCGCCGTGGCTGCCATGCTTACGTGTGCTCGTATTGGTGCTGTAGACGCGGTAGTGTTTGCTGGGTTCAGCTCAGAGGCCCTGGCTGGGAGGATTCAAGATGGTGAGTGATACTGGTCCTGGACTCATGTTTAACTGAGATKAACTCTTAATTTAAGCTTTACAAATGTTAGGGGTCAAGTCACACTAGCCAACGTTGCCAACACTATTCAACCATAATGGTTGGGTTGGCCACCATAATGGTTGGCTGTCATTCTAGCTAGAAACCTTGGGCATGTCAAAAGATCTCATGGTCCAGTTGGTAACCCAAGAATGCATTTCAAGGACATTTGTGTTTTGTATACAGTTGCTGCCTYCATAAGCCCAAACATAACATTTGAAYGGTTGACTGAGCACAAGGRCAATAAGKGCATTTCAATTKTGCATGCMTGCAGCTATTCAACATTTTGAGATTTTAGAGACTGTAATCATAAAAATCGGACCCAGTATTTAAGCTTTGCGCCTTTAAATAAAGCTTAAWCATGTTGAGAGTTTACAGTAATTTCAGATTTTCTGTTCAAAGGCACAGGATAAATGACCGATATTGAAACAGTCTTCGAAGTWCTCAGCACTCCCAGGTGAGTCATTATAGATAGAACATGTTCTTGGCCATTGTAGCTGGGATACACCAGTCATTGTAAGTCTCTTSCCCTTTTTTCCAAATCAACTCCAGTGAGAAACGGTCCTGTTYAACTCAAATGCTACTAACATCATGAGATTAGACAAGGGTTTGTTCAATTTCAAGGTGCATTTTGCGGTCAGGCAGAAACCAGGCCAATTAAGAAGGCCTGCARATTAGGAAACGGACTGAAGGATTGGACAGACAACTAGGAGCAACATGTCACGTCAAACATGTATAACATGTACAGTATATACCTCAAACGGAACCAATAGATAACAGCAACTAGGCCAATTGTTATAAGCTTCTTGCATTTTCTCAAAGTACTTCATATTCTCAATTGGACTGTATAGTGATGTCAGCACGGTCTCAGATCTCTCAGACTGTGTCCCCCATCTGCAGCCCAGTGTAAAGCTGTGATCATGTGTAGCCAAGGTGTGAGGGGAGGTCGGTTCATAGACCTGAAACCTACAGTAGATGCAGCAGTGAAGAACTGCCCCTCTGTCCAACATATGTTTGTGGCCMAGAGGACCACTAATCCAACTTCCATGGGCAAATTAGACATCCCATTGGAGGAGGTAMTATTTATTTCTCACACTTGTTCTTGTGCCAGGAGGAGGTAATACTTAGTCTGAGTAGTTGGACAAGCCAGTAGCAGTCCTGTAAAGTGATCAGTTTGCATTGTAGTTTAGCTCCACTCACAGACGAAATTGGCTAGGTTATTTGGATCAAATGGCTATCGAAATTGTGTTATACTGGAATGAAGTAGCCTACCGGTAAGCTGCCGCTTACTCATCATATAGGTAGGCTACATGCTGATCRGGGCTTACATTTGATTTKATTTCGATYGTTCAGTTTCACCRTTAGCAATAGTTTTGGTMGTTATGCTTGACATTTTTAGATATACAGGGTAAAGTTGATCATTTCATAACGAGGACAGCAATCACTTTTGCTACCGTCGCTGCATGGTCGAAGTGGGAGAAGAAGAGAAGCTCACTCCGAGCAGTCAAAACCTCCAAACGGTCTAAACCAGGGGTGTCAAACTCATTCCATGGAGGGCCTACTGTCTGCTGGTTTTGGGTTTTGGGTTTTTCCTTTCAATTAAGCCCTAGACAACCAGGTGTGGGGAGTTCCTTACTAATTAGTGACCTTCATTAATCAATCAAGTRCAAGGGAGGAGCGAAAACCTGCAGACACTCAGCCCTCCGTGGAATGAGTTTGACACYTGTGGTCTAAACCATTTGATTATGAGATGGGGGTGAAATCCAAAGTTGTGCAACAGTACATATTCCTTGKCTATGAAAGCAAACATTGTCATATAGTATGCAGTGTAGGCATTTMTCCAGTGTTGAGTGACTCATTCACTGAGTTGATGACAAGTTTAGTCTTGGTTTACTACCTTGGGTTGTCAACTGAAGAGGTACTTCAGAGTGTTATCAGTTAATTCTTAAGGTTTGTTGTAAGCTATGTAGTGGTAGGACATCGGCCATTGCGCTCTGTAGCTCTGGCATATTTGGAAATGTCCTGTTCTTCTCTCTGTGCCCGTATTAAGTGGGTTATAGAGACAGGAAGGATATACTTTATTTCTGATGAGTAATAACTATGCGTATGGCTTTGCCATGATGACGATCTGTCTCTGTCCCCTCAGGGCGATACTGGGAGACAGTGGAGTAACTTGGAATTAACCGGCTCTACGGTGCTGCCACTGCCATCAGGCTGCTGCTGAAGTATAGTATTCGGAGCGCTGGGTGAAAAAGTATGACAGGTTCTCCCTCAAGACCCTCGGCTCTGGTGAGCGAGCCGCTTTAACCAATGTTGTCAAACTCTTATACCATCAAACTTATTATACCATCAACAGGTGATTCTACCAGATAGATTAAATGACTGAGGAACTGTTCTGTATGTCGTTTAGTCGCATAGATGCCAATCCAAATTCAAAGTTAATGGCTTTGCGTATTATGGAAACTTGACTTGATTACAGTGATTCCTGTCAGTGTTACAATGACATGAACAAAAKATGTGTCTCTCAGTTCTTGGCTATAGCTATCAGCATCACATTTATAGACCAAAATGAGAATGAATCAAAACAGTTMAAAAAATGTCATATCTTTATTATTAGTATCTTATAGCTGAAAACCCCATCAGTAAAAAGGCAGCCCGGATAATACAGCATTTATATGCCTAGAGTAYATTTCACAATTTCTTGAACTATCACTGAGTGCAACTGTACTGAACAGGTCTTTCTTCATGCAGTGGGGGAGCCTATCAATCACGAGGCATGGKAWTGATTCTACAACGTGGGGGAAAATGGAAGATGCCCTTTAGTGGATACATGGTGGCAGACAGGTAACCTCAGGGCTGCTGACTGCCTCGGCCCAGGTTGTCTGATGTGGTAAATGCTTCAGCGTTGATGGTCTTAGCTGAATGGCAGAATTATCAAATCTCCTCAGTCTTTTTAAAGAGGCGTTGTAATTTGTAAAGTCTTTAAAGATTTTATTGCACTACCGTGATGGAACAAGCATCATAATACAGTACATAACATGGCGCAAAGGCTTATCAAATGCTTCTAAAAATCAGGTCAAGTTAGGTTTGTAAGAAGGAGGAGACAATCATGACTTTCCAAAAATCATGCATAAGCAAGCTTATTTTCTGCATCAAATAAATGCTAACGTTAGTGGTGTTGTGTTGCATGCTGCTGGAGGAGAAAGCTCTGCGTCTAAGGCACATCTTGATTTGCTGTGGTAGTTTCTGTGCTGATCTAGCCAGTAAGTCTGTCTGATACTGTCTATCAGTGGTTTAACACTAATTTCCGATTAGCACAAGGAACATCTGCATGCTCCACTGAAAATGAATTAAAATAATCCCCCCCCCATCACCCCCAACAGACTTACCCCCTTCTCCCCGACTCCCCACACCCCCCAGCGGGCGAGTGGGGAGGGCCATGACCTAATTCCTCGAAAATCACTTTCTGGGGTTTTCTCCATGAGCATATGTGCGAAGTCTTTCGAKGGGGACTGGAGAGTAGGGTTCTTCCAAAGGCTTAATAAGAAAATGAAGTGCAATTTTCTTGTCCAGTACTACAATTCCTTTTTTATTAAGGTGATTATCACATATTACTAATTTGCCATARCCACAGGGGTTCCTTTCAATACACCCCACACCACTCTTCCCCATCAGGAAAACATAGACAATCTGTAGTGCAGCCAGACTTTGGTCAAATACAATACATGTCAACTACTCTCCAATAAGTCAGCATCACATCCCTTTAACCCTGCTTATTGCACTTTTCCATGCATCTCCTGTCTCTCTCCCTGTCCCCACAGACGGTATGTGTGTGTATGGCCCCTCGGCCAGCTGAGGGGCCGTGGCTATGAGGCCCTTCTTCGGCATTCAGCATTCAGCATTCAGCATTCAGCATTCAGCATTCAGCATTCAGCATTCAGCATTCAGCATTCAGCATTCAGCATTCAGCATTCAGCCTGTCCTCATGGAGGAGAAGGTGATCTGTCTATGCTTCCTTGCTTTTTTTAACATGAATTATGGAGTCTCTAGTTAGTCCCAATCTTTTCCTCTTTAGAACAGAGACTTTAGAACAGAGATAGATAGCTTTATGTCCACCAATCCCTCAGGCTTGACCCGATGTGACCCTGTGGTWGATGGGTCACACCCGCCTTACTTCCTTTCGCAATTAAATCTAGACAGCATATGCTTCCTTTTCCTTATTTWACAGATCTACAGGGCTTTGTTGGAGTGGAAATGTGACCTCCCCACTAAACATCTCCTCCACTTCTTTTACTAGTCATTTCAGTAAATAGTAAATCTACATGGAAGTACAGTATAATCTCCATGCACTGAATTTTTATCTTAAAATCTAATTTTATTAGTCACATACACATGGTTAGCAGATGTTATTGCGAGTGTAGCAAAATGCTTATGCTTCTARATCCGACAGTGCAGCGGTATCTAACAGGTAATATCTAACAATYCCACAACTAAACCTAATACACACAATCTAGTAAAGGAATGGGATGAGAATATATAAATATAAAATAAAGGGATTATCAGTGACAGGCGGCTAAGATGCAATAGATGGTATAGATTAGATATTGAAGGACACAGTATACAGTATATACATATGAGATAAGTAATGCGAGATATGTAAACATTCTTAAAGTGGCATTATTAAAGTGACTAGTGTTCCATTTATTAAAATGGCCAATGATATCAAGTCTGTAGGTAGGCAGCTGCCTCTCTGTGCTAGTGATGGCTGTTTAACAATCTGATGGCCTTGAGATAGAAGCTGTTTTTCAATCTCTCTGTCCCAGCTTTGATGTACCTGTACTGACCTYGCCTTCTGGATGGAAGCGGGGTGAACAGGCAGTGGGTGGTTATTGTCCTTGATGATCTTTTTTGCCTTCCTGTGACATCGGGTGTTGTAGGTGTCCTGGAGGGCAAATAGTTTGCTCCCGGTGATGCGTTGTGCAGACCGCACCACCTTCTGGAGAGCCCTGCGGTTGTGGGCGGTGCAGTTGCCGTACCAGGCGGTGATACAGCCTGACAGGATGCTCTCGATTGTGCACCTGTAAAAGTTAGTGGTCTGGTTTGTTAATAGAAAGAATGAMATGATTTACAGCATTTACTTTTACCTTTGATACTTAAGTATATTTAAAACCAAATACTTTTAGACTTGTACTGAAGTAGTATTTTACTGTGTGACTCACTTTTACTTGAGTCATTTTATAATAAGGTCTCTTTACTTTTACTCAAGTATGACAATTGGGTACTTTTTCCATCACGACATGAATGGGTCAAGTATATGTTCAGTTGACTCACTAATAAAATACATTTCATGATTATGTTAAAGATTCACTGTACTGTTGTTTCCTGCATGATTGTCTTCTGTCTTTTTAGGATGAACACCCAGCAGTTCCTGGGACTGCTGTGACTGGAAATTACCATGATATCAAAGGAGACGGTAAGAATACAAATACACACATACAAACGCAAAACCTCTCTATCATCCCACATTAACACACACAAAATATATTTTTTTACATTATGTAATGCGAATCGGGGATTTCTGAAGCTTCGAAATGGCTTCTAAACCGTTGAATCACGGTACAATGCAACCATGAAATGGAGAGCTTCTTAGCTTTGAGTCAACTGCATCACTCCTTGGCCATGATAGAGATTCTTAGACTCTAGAGACTCCCCCTGGTTTATCTGTCTCTTCCAGTCCTGTTTGCTATCATGAACGTTACAGACTGTTCACCGTGTCCTTATAGTCACTGTTTTCATTCACTGGAACAATAGGCCCTATTTCTCAGCTGTGTCAATACTGGTGTAATCTACTCTAAACTATAGGGGCAAAACCAACAATATCTTAGAATGGTTTGTCACTGAGGTTAATGATCAATCCTGAGAAAGCCCATAGCAGTTTCCTCTTGGTAAACTCTTGACACTCAGCACCACTGTGTGGCTATAAAGGGGAATAACAAGGAATTTGTGGCAGACTGAACATGAATTTAAAGGGCAATTCCACCACTTTTCATTATATTCATATTCATTATCTCTAGCACCAAACCAGTGTCTACATGTGTGAAAACAGCGTGTTTCTGTGGTTAAATAGTTAATAAGGTTCTAAAAAATGCTTCTCTGTGCTTCCTATCACAGGGTAGGATTAAAAGTAGTTTTTTTACAGTGATTTTCAAAACCTGCAACAAGTTTCTAGTCAGAGGGAAGGCATTTGTTTTGCTTCCCACGTCACCGTGAATCTCATTGTGTTTGAAAATCACGTTTTTTGATGATGTCATCAGGTAGAACTTTTCAGCTTCATTTTTCTTTCTACAAAATATAGAAATGCACAATTTTCACTTATGTACACTACATGACCAAAAGTATGTGGACACCTGCTCCTCGAACACCTCATTCCAAAATCATGGAGTTCGTACCCCTTTGATGCTATAACAGCCTCCATTSTTGTTGGAAGGCTTTCCACTAGATGTTGGAACATTGCTGTGGGGGCTTCCATTCAGCAACATGAGCGTTAGTGAGGTCGGGCACTGATGTTGGGCAATTAGGCCTGGCTCGCAGTCGGCGTTCCAATTCCTTCTATACCTTTCCAAGTTCTTCTACACCGATCTCGACAAACCATTTTTGTATGGACCTCGCTTTGTGCATGGGGGCATTGTCACGCTGAAACGGGAACTGTTRCCACAAATTTGGAATCACAGAATCATCTAGAATGTCATTGTATGCAGCAGCCTTAAGATTTCTCTTCACTGGAACTAAGGGACATAGCCCAAACCATGAAAAACAGCCCCAGACCATTATTCCTCATCCACCAAACTTTACAGTTGTCACTACGCATTGGGGCAGGTAGAGTACTCTTGGTATCCGCCAAACCCAGAATTGTCCGTCGGACTGCCAGACGGTGAAGCGTGATTCATCACTCCAGAAAATGCGTTTCCACTGCTCCCGAGTCCAATGGTGKCGAGCTTTACACAACTCCAGCCAGCGCTTGGCATTGCGCATGGTGATCTTAGGCTTGTGTGTGGCTGCTCGGCCATAGAAACCCATGTCATGAAGAGATGAACAGTTATTGTGCTGACGTTGATTCCTGAGGCTATTTGGAACTTAGTGAGTGTTGCAACCAAAGACTGACGATTTTATGCGCTTCAGCAATTGGCGGCTTTGTTCTGTGCGCTTGTGAGACCTACCACTTCTTGGCTGAGCCGTTGTTGCTCCTAGATGTTTCCACTTCACAATAACATCACTTACAGTTGACCAGGGCAGCTCTAGCAGGGCAGAAATTTGACGAACTGACTTGTTGGAAAGGTGGAATCCTATGACGGTGCCACGTTCTACTGCCAATGTTTGCCTATGGAGATTGGATGCCTGCATGCTCGATTTTATACACCTGTCCGCAATGGGTGTGGCTTAAATAGTTTGAAGGGGTGTCCACATACTTTTGTCCATGTAGTGTATTTCCATGTTCAAATGTTATGGGATGCATTGTCGCCATTGGCATACCATCAAAAACACTCTGGTAGGCATACAGTATGATCAAATAGCCACAGTAGCCTATTTGACCAATGTTAAAATGAACTTTGTTTTTCTCACCATTTTCTCAAATCGTCACACACAATTTTAAAAACTCCCACGCAACGGTACAAACTAACTTCTGGGTMCCAATTAAAACTTTGCCCTCAGACACACATAAGATGTAAAAAAAATACAGACTACATGACTGTGTTACACACTGGAGGGATTAGTTCAAAACACTGCTACCAAAATGTTTAGGATAGGTTCAGAGAAATCATTTGGAACTTTGTAAAATCACAGCACTGACTATCCAGATAACCCTTTCAGGAACACCCTGGCGAGAGAAAGTCAAAACAGTACTGTAATAAATACCTCTTACAATAGTGGATAAGGGAATACTACTGTATGTGCTGTTTTGGTCAAAAACCTGACCTTTGAAATGTCACACTGACAAAACATGTAAGGAAGAGTCCATGCACAGTAAAATACCTAATTTCCAAAAGCTTTATTTCCAAATGCAGCAAATGTACAGGTTACTCAGCATCAGCATCAGCATCCGTGTTCTCATCATCTCAGGTCTGGGTCAGGCCATAATATCTCATCAACGTCACACATTATGTTTTCTCTTGCCAGGCAGTGTGGGAAAAAATGCCCTTCTGTGCCTTAGAAAACCCTGGATAGACTCCACAGACACATCACCACAGACGTCCACCATTGCCTCCAGGAGGTTTTGCTGTGCGTAGGGGTTGCGGTCATACACTCTCCACCGCCATACTGAGAAGGATTCCTCAATCGGTTTCAAAAATGGGGAATATGCTGGGGGAAAAAAGAACGGTGAACCTGGGGTGGTCATTGAACCAGGAGCGAACCAGAGCAGCCAGATGGAAACTCACATTATCCCAAATGACAACATATTGGGCTTGCTCTGGTTGCCCTTGCTCCCCTTCCTGTTGAAGAAAGTTATTGTGCAGTTGATCTAGAAATTGAAGGAGTTGTGCCGTGTTGTATGGACCCACTTTGACATGGCGGTGGAGGACGCCACGATTGATGATGGCTACACAAAGGGTGACGTTGTCTCCCCTCTGGCCAGAAACTCGTATGATGACATGGTGACTAATGACGTTGTGCCCCCTTTTGCTAGGTTGAACCCTGCCTCGTCGATGAAGATGTACTCCTGTGGGTCATCCATGGTATCCAGCTCAAAGATTCTCTTCAGAAGTACAAAAACACAAATTGTACTCTACTACAAATACAGTACTACTGTACTGGTATGAAAGATTGTGTACTGCAGTTACTGTAACATTACTATACAGTACTGTATTTATATGCTGGAGAGATGGGCCATACTCTACATACTGTAAAAATTCTGTATAGTATTGCAATTACCTGCACATATTGGAATCATTGCTCCTTAACTCTGAATTCCATTCAAAAGGCACGCGGGACAGCTGCTTATGTGGTTCTTCTGAACGATCCGGTCAATGGTGGAAATGCTGATGCTATCATTTCCATGGAAGACTCCCTGGCCTTCAACTATTTGGGTTTGAATTTCCCCTCAAACGGGTGGCATTATTGGCAATCACATATTCACCAGGGCAGTCTCCTGCTCAGCTGTGAGAAGTTGTCGCCTACCTCCAATAGATGGCCGCCTCGAAGTTCTGCAAAAATGAAATTTGACCATTACTGACCTATGGTCATCCATTACTGTGGCAAAACCTACACGGAGAACAAAGTGGAGATTCAGTCTATATGCACTACAACATTCCATGTGTCACAGTAACAAGGCAAATTACCGGTTTTCCCCTTCTGAAAGTACGGACAATGTACGGACAATACCAACCAACACACTGATGTGCTCAACACTACTATGAATATCCCATCAGTAGGGTTATGCCTCTTGCATTTTCAGCATTAAGGCAATCTTTCACAACCAACTAGTGTAACAATGTATACCTACTCAAATATACATAAACACAAATGCAATACAGTAACAAAAACAGTATTTTTGAACACTTGTGTTTTGTATATAACACTTTCCATACCCAACAGGAGAAAACCAGGAAAAGAATTCAGTAAGATAAAGGGTTTTCCATACAATTTTGTTTTTAAGTGGCTCATTCTTTCAAAACTCTAAACACAAAAAGACAAACACATGCAAAATGTAAGAGACATTAGGCTGCATCCTGCCTCCTATTTTGGTCTGGCCACAGCATCTCATCTACATCAGAAGCGATGTTCTCCCTGGCTAAACAGCGGGGAAAGAATCTTCTGGAGTGACGGATCCAGCCGCCGAAAGCCCCCACATCAACTTCACCACATGCATCCTCCATTGCCTGGAGAAGAGGCACGCGTGCGAGGGGATGGCGGTCATACACCTTCCATCGCCATGCCGAAAAAAAACTCTTCAATTGGGTTCAGAAATTGGGAATATGGTGGGAGGTAGAGAACAATAAATTGTGGATGGTCGATGAACCAGTTGCGGACCAGAGCAGCCCGGTGGAAACTAACGGTGTCCCAGATGACAACATACCTGGGCTGCTCTGGTCCACCCCTCTGCTCAGCTGGAATGAGGATGCCATGTGTGTCCAGGAATGTGATGAGAAGGGCGGTGTTGTAGAGACCAAGGTTGGCATGGTGATGCAGGACGCCTTGCTGGCTAACGGCTGCGCACATGGTGATAGTCCCTCCACGCTGCCCAGGGACATTCACAATGGCCAATAATGTTCCGTCCCCTTCTTTTGGCTAGGTTGAAGCCAGCCTCAATGTAAATATGAACATGCAGAATTGCAGTGGCATCCAGCTTCAAGACTCTCTGAAACAGACAAGACAATGTGACAGACCTAGAGCAGTCAATATGGTGAGGCACAATACACTGGATTACAGTACTGTGTCTATACAGTGCTGATATGATAGTAAATTCACAGTATAGGGACTTACTTGCACATATTCATAGCGCTGTTCTTTAACCCTCTGAGTTTCGCTCAAATGGCACCCCATAGACCAGTTTTGGTTGTGCTGTAATACACGGTCCAATGTAGACAAGCCCMCCTGGTGAATGTTAATGAATATTGTGTGGTCTGCAATTGTGGTTCTGGATTTCTCATAATCTAATGGTATGGTTTGTCACCACCATGTTCACAATAGCGGTCTCCTGTTCTGGTGTGAACAGCCAGTCTCTTCCATCACGGCCTGGCCGTCTCTCAGTTCTGCAGAAGATCCACAAATATGAGTAAACTAAAATATTATTTTTTCTTTCAATATGAAGTGACATTACTGTAACATTGGCCAACAATCACTGAGTACCATAGGCCTACTGATATGTCAGACTGCAGTATACATACATAAAGGGCATAGTGTAGATGGTAGGTAAGTACTGGTTCTCATTTCTGAATGTACTGATGATAGATGCAACCCTGTAGCGGCTCAGGTTGGGCTGAACTCTGCCCAGCCTCCCTCATACTCAATCCATGGTTGAGCACATGGTCAACCAATGTGGCCCTGATCTCATCGGAGACAACTGTCCTTCCTCGTCCTCCTCTTCCTACGCGCACTCCTTCACCTCTAGCTCTTGCTTCACCATTGACTTCAATTTTCCTCCAAAAGAGGAGAGCTCATCTGTGGCCCTTTATAGTGCTAAAGCACTGATTTCTAAGTGAACCATGATTTGACCTCGTTTTTCCCGAGTTCCCAGTTCTCTTGAAGGCACCATTATATCTGGAGTCTCGTTCGATATAGATGACGAGTAGCCTACCTTATTCAGAAAATCCCAGGAGTGGACAGTGCACATCGCCTGACCAGTAAGATAAATGGAAAGAAGGAGAAAAGCCTATCAATACTATTGTTGTTTGAGACTCTAAATGCACATGTGAAGCTTGGATATGTGAGGTAGAGTGTGGGAATTGCAAAAGATATGGCCACGTGTCAAATGTTTGCAGATGGAAGAAGTATGTTATTGAAGAATCTGTGAATGGAAAATGTTGCAACTGTGGTGGGGATCATACTCTGGACTTCTCTGAGTAGGGTACTAGAGGGTAACTACCCCCCCCCCCCCTAAGAACAATGTCTAATTGCTGACATAAAAAAAAGCAACATTTGGAGATAAAAAAAATGGTATGTGGACATAGGTCAAGCTTAGGCAAATAAACTACTAAAGGAAATACATGGCTACAGTTCACACTTTTTTTTGTTATTTTATGAAATGTTGTACCAGAGTAACTGGGTTGGGGTAAGTTTGCTGACAACACAACAGTGGTAGGCCTGATCACTGACAATGATGAGACAGCCTATAGGGAGGGGGTCAGAGACCTGGCAGTGTGGTTCCAGGACAACAACCTCTCCCTCAATGTGAGCAAGACAAAATAGCTGATCTTGGACTACAGGAAAAGGCAGGCCAAACAGGCCCGCATTAACATCGACGGTGCTGTAGTGGAGCGGGTCGAGAGTTTCAAGTTCCTTGGTGTCCACATCAGCAGCGAACTATCATGGTCCAAACACACCAAGACAGTTGTGAAGAGGGCACGACAACACATTTTCCCCCTCAGGAGACTGAAAAGATTTGGCATGGGTCCCCGGGTTATACAGCTGCACCATCGAGAGCATCGTGACTGATGGCATCACCGCCTGGTATGGCAACTGCTAACTGTACGGCCCAGAACTTTTACTGCGACACCCAGAATATGTATTCCAAATACAGGGATTCACATTGGTGGATTTTATTTAACTTTGGAACATATTTTAAAACACAAATGTAATGCAAATGAATCATTGTTAATGTTTAGACAATTGTTTTCATATATCATGAATAAATTGAGGATATTGACACTTTCCTACTATTACGTGTGGGACTTTTTTATTTTGAAAATGTCTGATATTCCGTGACGCGGAAGTATGATGAGTCTGTGACAGTAGGAGTGAGGTTTTTGGACAAAGTGGACTCTTACCTTTTGGCTGATCTCTTTGTGGTTTCAGGGTGGGTGAAAACAGAATTGGGTACTGTGGAATCGGTGAGGGTAACCAGAAGTGGTCTTGTGATAATTGTTTGTGTTTCTGCTGGTCAGAGGGAGAAGGCGCTCGGCGTTAAACAAATGGGGCCAAGAAATGTGAATTGTTTCGCTCTCAAGAAAAGGGCGCCATTGAAAGGAGTGATTACTGGGGTAGCAGTAAATGTAAAAGTTGACCAACTGAAGGGGAAGATTCCCGGTGTTTGTGATGATCGTCGTTTGGTGCGATGCAGACAGGGTGGCGAGAGTTGTGAAACAGAAGAGTCATTGTCTGTTCTTTTGAGTTTTGATGTTGACTCTTTGCCCGACAAAGTGATGTTAGGATATATAAGTTAACCTGTATGAGCTTTTGTACCGAATACATTACGTTGTTACAGGTGTCAAGCTTATGGGCATGTGGCAGCAGTGTGTAGGAGGGAGGTTCCTAGGTGTGAGAAGTGTGCAGAAGGGAATGAGACAAAGGAATGTGTAGCATTGGGGAAAGTAGTGATATGTGTAAATTGTACGGGTCCCCATGGGGCTGGGGATCAGAAATGTCTGGTGCGAGAGAAGCAGTTTGAAGTTTCGAGGGTTAGAGTAGTGCAGAAGTTATCATATGCTGAGGCAGGGAAGAAAGTAGAGGAAGTTGGGTCAAGGGGAGGGATCCTGAGAGGAGTGGTGTGAGTAGTATATCTGTACCTCTGTATTACAGAGGGATAGGCCAACAAGTGATGTACAGTTGACGTCAGAAGTTTACATACACCTTAGCCAAATATATTTAAACTCAGTTTTTCACAATTCCTGACATTTAATCCTAGTAAAAATGCCCTGTCTTTGGTCAGTTAGGATCACCACTTTATTTTAAGAATGTGAAATTTCAGAATAAGAGTAGAGAGAATAATTTATTTCAGCTTTTATTTCTTTCATCACATTCCCAGTGGGTCAGAAGTTAACAAACACTCAACTAGTATTTGGTAGTATTGCCTTTAAATTGTTTAACTTGGGTCAAACGTTTTGGATAGCCTTCCACAAGCTTCCCACAATAAGTTGGGTGAAATTTAGCCCATTCCTCCTGACAGAGCTGGTGTAACTGAGTCAGGTTAGTAGGCCTCCTTGCTCGCACACGCATTTTCAGTTCTGCTTACAAATGTTCTATAGGATTGAGGTCAGGGCTTTGTGATGGCCACTCCAATACCTTGACTTTGTTGTCCTTAAATTTTGCCACAACTTTGGAAGTATCAAATCAAATGTATTTATGTAGCCCTTCTTACATCAGCTGATATCTCAAAGTGTTGTACAGATGCKTGGGGTCATTGTCCATTTGGAAGACCCATTTGCGACCAAGCTTTAAATTCCTGACTGATGTCTTGAGATGTTGCTTCAATATATCCACATCATTTTCCTACCTCATGATGCCATCTATTTTGTGAAGTGCACCAGTCCCTCCTGCAGCAAACCACCCCCACAACATGATGCTGCCACCCCCGTGCTTCACGGTTGGGATGCTTTTCTTTGGCTTGCAAGACTCCCCCTTTTTCCTCCAAACATAACGATGGTCATTATGGCCAAACAGTTCTATTTTTGTTTCATCAAACCAGAGGACATTTCTCCAAAAGTACGATCATTGTCCCCATTTGCAGTTGCAAACCATAGTCTGGCTTTTTTATGGCGGGTTTGGAGCAGTGACTTCTTCCTTGCTGAGCGGCCTTTCATGTTATGTGAATATAGGACTCATTTTACTGTGGATATAGATACTTTTGTACCTGTTTCCTCCAGCATCTTCACAAGGTCCTTTGCTGTTGTTCTGAGATTGATTTGCACTTTTCACACCAAAGTAGGTTTATCTCTAGGAGACAGAACGCGTCTCCTTCCTGAGCGGTATGACGGCTGCCTGGTCCCATGGTGTTTATACTTGCGTGCTATTGTTTGTACAGATGAACGTGGTACCTTCAGGCGTTTGGAAATTGCTCCCAAGGATGAATCAGACTTGTGGAGGTCTACAATTTTTTTCTGGGGTCTTGGCTGATTTCTTTTGATTTTCTTATGATGTCAAGCAAAGAGGCACTTAGTTTGAAGGTAGGCCTTGAAATACATCCACAGGTACACCACCAATTGACGCAAATTATGTCAATTAGCCTATCAGAAGCTTCTAAAGTCATGACATCATTTTCTGGAATTTTCCAAGCTGTTTAAAGGCACAGTCAACTTAGTGTATGTAAACTTCTGACCCACTGGAATTGTGATACAGTGAATTATAAGTGAAATAATCTGTCTGTAAACAATTGTTGGAAAAATTACTTGTGTTATGCACAAAGTAGATGTCCTAACCTGTAGTTTGTTAACAAGAAATGTGTGGAGTGGTTGGAAAATGAGTTTTAATGACTCCAACCTAAGTGTATGTAAACTTCCGACCTCAACAGTATGTTTCAGGAAAATTTGATTTTTAGCATTTATAGCAATGGTTTTCAACTTTACTGCAGGGTTGGAATGTAATGTCGGCGAAAATTGAGGTTGTGGTGGCAGCTGCAGAGAAGTATTTGGGTGTGCGAGACTTGACATCAGAAGAGTTACAGGGTGTGTTAAGTGGTGATGTCCCATCTATTTCAGGTTGGCATGAGGTAGGACTAAATATATTTAAATAGTGGAGTAGGGTGGTGTTATTCTTATTTTATAGATTTTTTAACATTTGTTTTGTGATTGTAGTGTTAGATGGTAGGGTATTTATATTTTTTTATTTATATTTTTTTAACCAAAGTATAAGGGAGTTGTACTCCAGTCTAGTAGGTGGCGGTAATGCAACACATTGGAATTCAACCGCCGTTAACCTCATCGAAGAAGAAGAAGAAGAAGACCCGGAAGTACTTTTTTATTGTTGTTGACGAGATGCTGATGTCATTTTGTTGAATGAAATAGTTAGCTCGTGAACTAAAATGTGACAGCATCGACTGCGTAATCATAACGTTATATTTGTCTAAATGTAGGCTTTTAAATCTCAGGGAAAATGTCACGTTTAAAGGATCAACTGGCCACCGTCATGAGGCTTTTAGTAAATGCAGCCGTTGTGGAAATAAGTAAATTGTTGGATGAGTGCACGAGTCAAAACGTTTCCACCGAGTCACAGAGGCAGTGCACTGGCCCTGGGACTGAGGTAAGTGGGTCACAAGCAGAGTTTACATTTGCCTAGCTAACCAGCCTGCATTGTGTTGGCACGGACGTGTGTGTTACATAGGATACATTGTATGGGTAGCTAACCTTAATTGTTTGTTTGACATTATGTCAAATGTCTTGGGTCAGAAAATTGGCATTGAGACTAGCTAGYTCAGAAGTTAAGAAAAGAGTCAGTGTCATATGTTTGTGTCTTCTCCATATACAGCTGTCTGCCACCATGAAGAGATTGTGCAAAGAGGCCATGCAAAAAATCATTAGTCTCATAGATGAGGATACAGCTTCTCTGCGTCTGCAAGTGTCTGTGTGTCAGAGAGAWAATCCGGTTCTGAAGGAGAATCTCCAGGTGATGGATGGGGACCTGAGGACAACTAGAGGGCTTGGAGCGGTGGATGCAGAGGACAGGAAGACCCAAGGAAAAGACCTGACTAAATGTGTGCGCTTGTCTGAAGTCAACAGTGGCATGGTAATCTCTCATATATCCATATCACTGGTCACCAATATCTTGAATATGAATAGGATGCAAATTAGTTGCTATTCAAGGAATGTAGCTAGCCTATGTTGGAGGTCAGAGAGAGAGAGAGTGTGTGTTTGGGGAAGGATACTTTCCACTGATTTATTATTTCACGTCTAGTCTTCAGAGACGGAGGAGGAATGTGCCGAATGGATCACGTTGAAGGAGGGTACCCTGCAACAGGACACCCAGACAGGACACACRCATGAGGACACAGGTAAGTAGCTATGAAGTCACCTTTCAATACGTTCAGAATGGTCTGAATGTAGACAACTGACTGCATTACATTTTATATTCACAACTTAGAAAGTTGAAATTAAATGCTGAAACTGCAGCACAACAGCAGTGATATTAATATTGGATATCTACTGCCCAGATGGAGAATCCAGGACAGAGGCTGGGGAGGATGCTACTATTGAACACACCTTGGAGGAGGAGATTACTACACCACTCTCACCAGCAAAGGCCCAAGATGACCAACACTTAGAGCCTGCTGCGCCCACAGACATATCCAAGGATGCTAAGATGGCGGCTCCCACAGTACGTCAAATGAGACTGCGTGCAGTGAGACGCACAAAGGGCCAGAAATCTGTCAAAGGAGACAAATGTTTAAGCTGTGTACAGTGTGGGAAGGCTTTTAGTAAACTAAGTAACCTGAAAGCCCACCAGGTTGTCCACACAGGTGAGAGGCCATTTAGGTGTACGCAGTGTGGGAAGGGCTTTACAGCAAAGTGCAGTCTCAAAGTACACCACGTTATAGTCCACAAAAGGGAGAAGCGATTCAAGTGCACATACTGCGGGAAGATATTTGGCACCCAGAGCCAGCTTAAAGAACACCAGGTGGTTTTCAAAGGAGAGAAAGAGAAGGTATTAAGATGTACTTTGTGTGCTAAGGCTTTCCCTGCAAAATGTAGCCTCAAAGCTCACAGAATAGCTGTACACAGAGGAGAGAAGAGATTCAAGTGCTCTCAGTGTGGGAAGGTTTTTGCCAGGCAGAGAGATATGATAGTACACCAGGGTGTACACACAGGAGAAAGACCATTTAAGTGTACAACGTGTGGGAAGTCTTTTACAGCTAGACGAAGTTTAAATGTACACGTGCTGACTGTACACAAAGGAGAGCGACCTTTCAGCTGTGACATATGTGGCAATAGATTCAGCCAGAGAAGTGGCCTCAAGGCTCACCGAAGGACCCACACCGGAGAGAAGCCCTACATGTGTGACCAATGCGGAAAAGGCTTCAGCCTGAAAAGTGCCCTAAATACCCACCACGTAGTTCACACTGGTGAGAAAGCATTTAGCTGTGAGATCTGTGGCAAATGTTTTAGTTTAGCGCCTAACCTCCGCAGACACCAGCAGACTCACTCTGGTGTTAAAGCGTTCCCCTGTGACATATGCCAGAAGAGTTTCACTCAAGCTAGTCATCTCAAAGTCCACCAGCGCATTCACACAGGTGAGAAAACGTTTGTATGTGACGTATGTGGAAAGAGCTTCAACCAGAAGAGTTCGCTGATGATCCACCAGAAGATACACAGTGGGGACAAACCCTATGACTGCTTAGAGTGTGGAAAATGCTACCGGTCTGCAAACTATCTGAAAAGGCACCAGGTGACACACACAGAGAAAAAAACTCACTCTTGTGAAGAATGCGGAAAGAATTTCCACACCGCTACCAATCTCAAAACTCATTGTCGGGTCCACACAGGCAAGAAGACGTTTACCTGTGATATATGTGAACAAGGGTACAGTTCCCTGAGTTACTATAACGCTCACCGGCTCATTCACACTGAGGGGAAACCATTCAGCTGCACCATGTGTGAGAAGCACTTCGCCAAACAGCGTTTCCTCAATCTTCACCTACGCACTCACACTGGAGAGAGGCCACATACCTGTGACCTGTGTGGGAAGAGCTTCAGTTTTGCACAGAACCTTGTTCGCCACAAACGCGTGCACACTGGGGAGAAACCGTTTCTCTGCAATTTGTGTGGGAAGACTTTCAGCCAAGCGAACAATCTCAAGGCTCACCAGCAAGTGCACACTGGGGAAAAACCATACAACTGCTCCAAATGCAGGAAGAGCTTCTCCTGTATGAGAAATTTGAAGGAACACAGGTGTATTGAAGTTCAAGAACAAATAGTGGAAGTGACTGTTGGAGACTCTCACAAGTACTGTAATAATATATGAATAATGGCACAATACCAACACACCTGCCTAATTGGAGCTGCTTAGCAAAAAATGCTATGAATGTTGCAAATCCATGTAGTAATTATAATTCTAGAATATCTAGCTATTACACAAGCTGCATAAATGACAATGCAAGCCTTCTACTGTACGTCCATGGTCCTTCCATGGATTCCCCCTGATTTTATATTAGGATGGGTTGAAATTTGCATCACTGTTGCTATCATCATGTCTCTCAGGTAACCTGGGCCTAGTCTATTGATAAATACTACTATGTTATTATATGTTTGTAATATGTATGTAGCATGTCCATATTTCAACCCACATGCACCAGTAGTGTTGCAGCATGAGTATTTTACAGTCTGTTGCAATACATTTGCTCACTTTACAACTCAGGTAACAAGAGGTGTTTGACTTGTGTTTAAAAAATATTCAGAACTTAGAGTTTTTCAATTTAAATGATTATACAAAATTCTTGCAACCAATAGAATGAGTAAAAGTAAAGTGTACCCCCATATATACAAAACACAAGTCAAACACCTCTTGTTACCTGRGTTGTAAAGTGAGCAAATGTATATATGGGGGATACAACAAACCCAGCTCTGCAGATTTTGCTGCCAAGAGACCGAATCCTTAGATCATTTGTTTTGGTACTGTCCATATGTAACTTGTTTTTGGTCGCAGGTTCAGGAATGGCTGAAGAATTGCAACATTTACCTGGAGTTAACTCTGCAAATATCACTGCTGGGTGATCTGAAAAGTCATAGTCAATTGATCAATAATAAAGTTATAATACTCTAAGCAAAAATGTTTATCTTTAATGTACAATCTATACAAACTATGAGAATAGAAAGGTTCAGAACTTTTGTGAAACATCACAGCAGAATTTAATGGCAAATAGGAATCAAAACTGGATGGTGTTCAGAGATAGATGGGAGGGGTTGAGGGTAGCTAAAGGGGAAAAAGCGAACAAAACATTTATATAGTATGTATAAGCTGGAAGTATAAGCCTAAGTGTTGTTGTCCATTAGTGTACTCCAATTAGGAGAGGGGTGGTAGGGTTAGGGGAAAATAATAAAGGTAAATGTATTAAAATATTTTCAGTGCATTCGGAAAGTATTCAGACCCCTTGACCTGTTCCACATTTTGTTATGTTACAGCCTTATTCTAAAATTGATTAAATCGTTATTCCCCCCTCTTCAATCTACACACAATACCCCATAATGACAAGGCCAAAACCACCATGTTTGCAAATGTATTCAAAATAAAGAGGAATATTGCATTTACATAAGTATTCAGACCCTTTACTCAGTACTTTGATGAAGCACCTTTGGCAGCGATTACAGCCGCAGGTCTTCTTGGGTATGACACTACAAGCTTGGCACACCTGTATTTGGAGAGTTTCTCCCATTTTTCTCTGCAGATCCTCTCAAGCTCTGTCAGGWTGGATGGGGAGGGTCGCTGCACAGATATTTTCAGGTCTCTCCAGAGATGTTCGATCGGGTTCAAGTCCGGGCTCTGTCTGGGCCACTCAAGGACATTCAGAGACTTGTCCCGAAGCCACTCTTGCGTTGTCTTGGCTGTGTGTGTAGGGTCTTTGTCCTGTCGAAAGGTGAACCTTCACCCCAGTCTGAGGTCCTGAGCACTCTGGAGCAGGTTTTCATCAAGGATCTCTCTGTACTGTGCTCCGTTCATCTTTCCCTTGATCCTGACTAGTCTCCCAGTCCCTGCCGCTGAAAAACATCCCCACAGCATGATGCTGCCACCACCATGCCTCACCGTAGGCAGGGGTGGAAAAAGTACACAATTGTCATACCTGAGTAAAAGTAAAGTTACCTTAATAGAAAATTACTCAAGTAAAAGTGAAAGTCACCCAATAAAATACTACTTGAGTAAAAGCCTAAAAATATTTGGTTTTAATTATACTTAAGTTTCAAAAGTAAAAGTATAAATCATTTCAAATTCCTTATGTTAAGCAAACCAGACGGCACCATTTTCTTTTTTTATCTTTTCTTACGGTTAGCAAGGGGTACACTCCAACACTCAGACATAATTTACAAACAAGGTATTTGTGTTTAGTGAGTAGAGATGACCAGGGATGTTCTCTTGATAAGTCTGTGAATTGGACCCGTTTCCTGTCCTGCTTAGCATTCAAAATGTAAAGAGTACTTTTGGGTGTCAGGGAAATGTATGGAGTAAAAAGTAAAGTATTTTCTTTAGGAATGTAGTGAAGGAAAAATTGTCAAAAATATAAATAGTAAAGTACAGATACCCCAAAAATCTACTTAAGTAGTACTTTGAAGTATTTTTACTTAAGTACTTTACACCACTGACCGTAGGGATGGTGCCTGGTTTCCTCCAGACGTGACGCTTGGCATTCAGGCCAAAGAGTTCAATCTTGGTTTCATCAGACCAGAGAATCTTGTTTCTCATGGTCTGAGAGTTCTTTAGGTGCCTTTTGGCAAACTCCAATTGGGCTGTCATGTGCTTTTTACTAAGGAATGGCTTCCGTCTTGCCACTCTACCATAAAAGCTTGATTGGTGGAGTGCTGCAGAGATGGTTGTTCTTCTGGAAGGTTCTCCCATCTCCACAGAGGAAGTCCAAAGCTCTGTCAGAGTGATCATCGGGTTCTTCATCACGTCCCTAACGAAGGCCCTTCCCCCCGATTGTTCAGTTTGGCCGGGCTGCAGGCTCTAGGAAGAGTCTTGGTGGTTCCAAACTTCTTCCATTTTAGAATGATGGAGGCCACTGTGTTCTTAGGGACTTTCAATGCTACCGGATGCACCTGAGCTCACTTTCAAGTCTCATAGCAAAGGGTTTGAATACTTATGTAAATAAGGTATTTCTAACAACCTGTTTTCGCTTTGTCATTATGGGCTATTGTGTGTAGATAAAAAAATCATCCATTTTAGAATAAGGCTGTAACGTAACAAAATTTGGAAATAATCAGGGGGTCTGAATACTTTCCGAATGCACTGTATATATTTTATATATTTACAAAAAAATATGCACTACCGTTCAAAAGTTTGGTGTCACTTAGAAATTTCCTTGTTTTTGAAAGAAAAGCAAAAAAAATTGTCAATTAAATAACATCAAATTGATCAAAAATACAGTGTAGATATTGTTAATGTTGTAAATGACTATTGTAGCTGGAAATGGCAGATTTTTTTATGGAATATCTACATAGGCGTACAGAGGCCCACTATCAGCAACCATCACTCCTGTGTTCCAATGGCACGTTGTGTTAGCTAATCCAAGTTTATCATTTTAAAAGGCTAATTGATCATTAGAAAACACTTTTGCAATTATGTTAGCACAGCTGAAAACTGTTGTTCTGATTTAAAGAAGCAATCAAACTGGCCTTCTTTAGACTAGTTGAGTATTTGGAACATCAGCATTTGTGGGTTTGATTACAGGCTCAAAATGGCTAGAAACAAAGAACTTTCTTCTGAAACTCGTCAGTCTATTCTTGTTCTGAGACATGATGGCTATTCCATGTGAGAAATTGCCAAGAAACTGAAGATCTCGTACAACGCTGTGTACTACTCCCTTCACAGAACAGCTCAAACTGTCTCTAACCAGAATAGAAAGAGGAGTGGGAGGCCCCGGTGCACAACTGAGCAAGAGGACAAGTACATTAGAGTGTCTAGTTTGAGAAACAGACGCCTCACAAGTCCTCAGCCGGCAGCTTCATTAAATAATACCCGCAAAACACCAGTCTCAACATCAACAGTGAAGAGGTGACTCCGGGATGCTGGCCTTCTAGGCAGAGTTGCAAAGAAAAAGCCATATCTCAGACTGGCCAATAAAAATAAAAGATGGGCAAAAAAACACAGACACTGGACAGAGGAAGATTGGAAAAAAGTGTTACGAACAGACTAATCTAAGTTTGAGGTGTTCGGATCACAAAGAAGAACATTTGTGAGATGCAGAAAAAAAATTAAGATGCTGGAGGAGTGCTTGACACCATCTGTCAAGCATGGTGGAGGCAATGTGATGGTCTGGGGGTGCTTTGTTGGTGGTAAAGTGGGAGATTTGTACAGGGTAAAATGGATCTTGAAGAAGGAAGGCTATCACTCCATTTTGCAACGCCATGCCATACCCTTTGGACGGTGCTTAATTAGAGCCAATTTCCTCCTACAACAGGACAATGGCCTGCTCCAAACTATGAAATAACTATTTAGGGAAGAAGCAGTCAGCTGGTATTCTGTCTATAATGGAGTGTCCAGCACAGTTACCGGATCTCAACCATATTGAGCTGTTGTGGGAGCAGTTTGACCGTATGGTATGTAAGAAGTGCCCATCAAGCCACTCCAACTTGTGGGAGGTGCTTCAGGAAGCATGGGGTGAAATCTCTTCAGATTACCTCAACAAATTGTCAACTAGAATGCCAAAGGACTGCAAGGCTGTAATTGCTGCAAATGGAGGATTCTTTGACGATAGCAAAGGTTGAATCATTATTTATGACCTTGTCAACGTCTTGACTATATTTCCTATTCGTTTTGACACTCATTTCATGTATGTTTTCATGGAAAACTTTTGAACGGTAGTGTATATGGGGGATTGGAAATGATGCAGACAATTACATTGATGGAAGCCACAATCTATTTGCAATATTAAAGCTGATCTACACCCTAAAAAAATGGGGGGAAAGGTTATTATGTCATTATGCTATCGTGACGTCAGTTGAAACTGTATAAAAAGAGTCTGAAACAAGGTAATTTGGTCATTTAACTTCATTTGCAACTGAACCGGGACAGATCTGCCCAGTCACTAGTTTCTGGGTGCTTTGAGCAGATTCTGCCCTGCATTTACAGGGAGCAGACAGCAACAGTGGCCTCCCCCTTGATCAACCAGCCCGTCATGGAGGAGACTCGGCTTGAGGCGGCTGAGCTCGTCATAGACGAGACTGCTTGAGGTGGCTGAGGTGGAGACCTTGGCCATGACAAAGAGACTCAATGTTCTCGTGCTGCGAGGCTATCTCAGAGTCAAAGCTGAAGGTCTCTGCCTGGATGAGGAAATCCAGGGTGGAGGACTGGTTAAGTTGCTGCTTCCCCTACTGGCAATTTAAAATGCTCTGAAGGAACCCCTGTCAGAGCGGAGACTTCTCCTGGCCTTTTGCCGTCTTCCCCAGGTGCAAGGAGGTGGTCACCCTGCAGGAGAGAGTTCCTGTAGAGCAGCCTACCTCCAGCATCACTCATTTCAGGGTGCTCTGGGCAGACTTAATCAGTGAAGCCAAAGATCTCCACCAAGGACCAGTCAGACTGCTACTTCCCCTACTGTCAGTTTGAACTGCTCTGCAACAGCAAATAATGGGCACATTCCTCTGCCCAGGTGTTGCTGACACGTGCCAGATCTTACAACACCTGGATAGATATTTTACGTATCAGCTAATCACATCAAATGTTACAGTAACCTGTCAGTCAATGACACAGTCGATGATATGGCACGCAACCATTGGTCGAAGCATGCAAAGTCTGAGCAAGAGAACACAACCAGAGTAACCCCAGGAGTATGTGCATTGTGACATCACAGTTGCTTAAAGGAGCAATCTGCAGTTGAAACAACAACAAAGTGTTCACGGTTTTGGAAAAAAAGCTGAGGGATGGGGATGGAGAAATGTTATCATTCTTAAATTCATAGACAGAGCTATGGATGCAAGGAGTGACCATCCATAATACCAATATGATAGTTTTAACCATGTTTTGAGGCTATACAGTGTTTGCATTTACTTTGTGTATAAACATAGGAGTAAAAAAAAGGGTATTTTGGCTCATGAGGCATTTATAATCTATATTCTTCAAGAATCAATAGGTACATATAATTAATTTATGAGTCCAAAAATGGATGAAACAACTGCAGATTACCATCCACAAAACCTGTGAAAATAAACAAAAATACAAAACACAATGGAATCTAAAGTAGCATACCCCATTCCCTGATGATGCACTTTTTAAAACCAAAATGCAGAAAATCAGCCCAAAATGTGGGAAGTGTGCACTCGTTCACTACTCATTAACTACTTCCCACAAATTTAAATGCATTGGAATTGTAGAGACATGGGTTTCCCCCACATTTGTTATACCAGTCATTTCCTTTCAAATCAGTGAAGGAAAGCGAACAAGTGCCCACTTTGGGAGGGAGARATATAATTGGGACATTGCCAGTGTCACATGTAAACATTCATGGCCATGTGTCAAGGAAGTTTGCGTCAGGTGATATCAGAGAAGAAGAGGCGAAGCGAAAGGGTTTACTCTGCCCAAAATCTGTCCAGGTTAAGCAGATCATTAATTATTAAGAAAGTGGTTTGTTTATGTTTCTACCATTGTGGTTAGATGGAGTAGGCCAGGGGTGAAAGTAGATGTAATTTCATCCCGATATGGGACCTCATGCACCAACATTTTTTATGTACCTAATCATAGAATTACGTATAGGATCCCTATTAATTCAATAGGATCTCTGTAGGCCKAGTCGTAAAGATTTGTCATTTAACTTTTAAAATGTATTACCTTTTACTGCTGAATAAACACAACCAGTTTCCATTTGATTGTCAACCAACACTTCAAAGGGCTCCTTTACTAGGCTACCCGCTCACGTTCATCCACTCACAACATATTTCTAGCCTCCAAACAGTGATGATTGGAAACAGACATCTTTTACACAAAACACCAAAAAGTGTAGGCATAATGACATTTGGCGATTGTCAGTTGGCCAGATTTTTTACGTTTTAATTTTAATTTTGCAGGGATGCAGTACCAGAGATTACCTCCTTACGTTCACCCCTGGAGTAGGCCTACAGCTTCATCTAGTGGTCGCGTCGGGGAACAAATCATCAGTATCACCACAGGGCAGGGGCAATGAGAGAGTGTTGAATTTAGTCAAGAAAAAAATGAATTGCTATTTTGATAGGTGAGGCTTATTGGATCTAATAGAAGTTTCGTAATGCTTAGGTTGTTACGAGTGTGAAGTGTGATGCAAGTCACATCGCGGCAATTTTGAGAAAAGCACCTTATATCAGAGTTCGAAACAGTCTATGCATACCAGTGGAGGCTGCTGAGGGGAGGACGGCACATAATAATGGCTGGAACAGAGCAAATGGAATGGCATCAAACCATCTGTTTGATGTATTTGATACCGTTCTGCTCGAGCCATTACCGGGAGCCTGTCCTCCCCAATTAAGGTGCCACCAACCTCCTGTGATACATATTCATGGAAATAGCATGGCATATCACTCTCCATTGAATACAGGTGGTTGACGTCAAAACCCCTCATAGAATATTCAAAAAGTATTTAAATAACGAAATGTATCCACTAATCCAAAGAGAGGAATAGGCGGGAGCTTGACAGCCTGCTGGTCTGCTCTACGGACGACGAATTCCATTGTTAGGGCGGAGACACCAGCATCTCATAATTATATCCAGTATCTGAAAATATTTGGCATGGGTCCTCAGATCCTCAAAAGATTTTACAGCTGCACCATCGAGAGCATCCTGACGGGTTGCATCACTGCCTCGCATGGCAACTGCTCAGCCTCCGACCGCAAGGCACTACAGAGGGTAGTGCGTACAGCCCAGTACATCACCGGGGTCAAGCTTCCTGCCATCCAGGACCTCTATACCAGGGGGTGTCATAGGAAGGCCCTAAAAATTGTCAAAGACTCCAGCCACCCTAGTCATAGACTGCTCTCTCTGCTACCGCAAGGCAAGCGGCACCGGAGCGCCAAGTCTAGGTCCAAAAGGCTTCTAAACAGCTTCTACTCACAAGTCTTAAGACTCCTGAACAGCTAATCAAATGGCTGCCAAGACTATTTGAA
>NC_036858.1:32486223-32511565 GCF_002910315.2 Salvelinus sp. IW2-2015 | reverse complement strand
CACGCTGCTGCTACTCTCTGTTATTATCTATGCATAGCCACTTTAATAACCCTACATGCATGTACATAATTACCTCAATTACCTCTACACAAGTGCCCCCGCAGATTGACACATTGACTCTGTACCGGTACCCCCTGTCTGTATATAGCCCTGCTATTGTTATTTACTGCTGCTCTTTAATTATTTGTTTTTCTTATCTCTTAATTTTTTTTGGTAGGTATTTTCTTAAAACTGCATTGTTGGTTAAGGGCTTGTAAGTAAACAATTCACTGTAAGGTGAATTGGTGTAAATAGATACAATAGGTGTAAACCTATTGTATTCGGCGCATGTGACAAATAACATTTTATTTTATTTATCTCTGGCAATATGTCGTCTCAAAAATATCTGTAATGCACACTCCACAACAGAAGGTGGCGTTGAATATCAATGATCTAGAGACAGCAGCTGTCGCCTGACGTAGAAGAAAAAAATGCGTATTGCGAAAAAGGTGTCCACTAGGAAAGCTCGTCGTATACTGTAGATATCACTACGATATCCTGTATTTGTCTGTCTTTACAACCAATCAAATGGTCAACCTACTCATGTAGCGAGCTTCTTACTTTAAACATCATTCTTGGATAATAGAGTCATAGTAGAAGAAGTCTCATTTCAATATGAATGAGCCAGAGGGACTGCGGTTCAGGAGACTGAACAGACCACAGATCATCACAGACGAATTACAGGAACCCCAATACAAGGGAACCAGGTAAGCTATTTTACTCAGTATTGATATTAACATCAGATACTGCTTTCCTTGCTACTGTAGTATTGCATCACGCCACGATGCACAATCAACCACTGTGTATCAGACTGCATGATTCTCATTTGCGCTTCCTAGCTGATGGCAGATGTAGAGGTAAACAATCCATATCTAGGTCAGTTTTACACTCACTGACTAAAGGTAAAAGTGGATGGACTGAATATACAATTACTTTGCATTATGCATGCATGGTATGAACCAAACAGTAATAAATGGAGAGAGCATTGACCAGCATGCACTTAGTGTAGGCTATTGACAGTAAGGCCTATTCAGGTTTTTCATAGATGCGTTCCCTCTGAAAATAGATACATGTGCATTCTGTGTGTATGTTTTGAGTACTGTATTATTCACTGTTGACCAGAGTTCATGGATCTCTTCAAACACCCAATAACAAATTGATATTAAAGCTACAGTCTGGGATCTGGGAATCGGTTCAATATACCCATTGATTTTTGCAGAATGTAACTTAGGCCTATGCCTGAGGACACAACTATCGTAACTTATAACCCCAAATATAAAGGTTTAACAAGAACGTAAAGCAACAATGTATAGCTTATATCATATGCATGTCATAGACTGTCAGTCCTTGCATCTAGTGCCCTGTCTATGAATTTGAGAGAGGTAACATCTCCTCAGCTGTATAAAAAAGTGTTTAATTTATCAATGTTTTGTTTTTCCCAGTACCTATAGTGGAAAGGTATTCCGTGTGATCCTGGTGACCCTGGGAGGATGCCTGATCCTTCCATTGCTTGTAGTCTTTTTTCTGCTTGAGTCTCCTATTCACCCCGATCTGCTTAGGTGAGCTGTCAAGAATTTAAATCCTTCTCTCTTTTGTTCTCCTGGTCTTTAGAATCATGTTCACTCTAATGTCTCAGAAATGTATTGACTTCAAGGAATGTTGACATTTTTAGTCATTTAGCAGACGCTGTTATCCAGAGCAATTTACAGGAGCAATTAGGTGGTGTCAATGTAAATTGTCCGGTGGCGATTGTTATGAATTGTTCAGCAGTCTAATGGCTTCGGGGTAGAAGCTGTTGAGGAGCCTTTTAGTCCTAGACTTGACGCTCCGGTACCGCTTGCCGTGCGGTAGCAGAGAAAAAAAAGTCTATAACTTGGGTAATCTATAATTTTATGGATCCAGTTGCAGAGGGAGGTGTTTAGTCCCAGAGTCCTTAGCTTAGTGATTAGCTTCGTGGGCACTATGATGTTGAACGCTGAGCTGTAGTCGATGAACAGCATTCTCACATAGGTGTTCCTTTTGTCCGGGTGAGAAAGGCCGGTGTGGAGTGTGATTGAGATTGCGTCATCTGTGGATCTGTTGGGGCGGTATGCAAATTGGATTGGGTCTAGGGTGTCCAGGAGGATGCTGTGAGCCATGACCAGCCTTTCAAAGCACTTCATGGCTGCCGACGTGAGTGCCACGTGGCGGTAATAATTTAGSCAGGTTACCTTCGCTTCCTTGGGCACAGGGACTATGGTGGTCTGCTTGAAACATGTYAGGGAGAGGTTGAAAATGTCAGTGAAGACACTTGACAGTTGGTAAGGGGCATGCTTTGAGTACACGTCGTAGTAATCCGTCTGGCCCAGCAGCTTTGTGAATGTTGACCTGTTTAAAGATTTTGTTCATCGGCTACCGAGAGCGTTATCACAGTCATCCAGAACAGCTGGTGCTCTCGTGCATGCTTCAGTGTTGCTTGCCTTGAAGCGAGCATGAAAGGCATTTAGCTCATCTGGTTCTGTGTTACCAACTATGCGTTTGTGTCTCGTATAAAAAGAAAAAGACAAATGACGTGTTATTATATATAAAGCACTGTGCAGCTCGCGTCTGGGATTCCCTTTGTAGTCCTTAATAGTTTTCAAGCCCTGCCACATCCGACGAGCGTCAGAGCCGGTGTAGTAGGATTCAATCTTAATCCTGTATTGACGCTTTGCTTGTTTGATGGTTCATCTGAGGGCATAGCGGGATTTCTTATATGCGTCCGGATTAGTCTCCCGCTCCTTGAAAGCGGCAGCTCTAGCCTTTAGCTCGATGCGGATGTTGCCTGTAATCCATGGCTTCTGGTTGGGATATGTACGTACAGTTACTGTGGGGACGACGTCATTGATGCACTTATTGATGAAGTCGATGACCGAGGTGGTGTATTCCTCAATGCCATTGGATGAATCCCGGAACATATTCCAGACTGTGCTAGCAAAACAGTCCTGYAGTGTAGCATCTGCGTCATCGGACCACTTCCGTATTGAGCGAGTCAGCTTTACAGCAAGATACTTTTGAATCAGTCTGCATAGTCAACATTTCTGCTTACTTTTCAACTTTCTGGAAATCGGTTTGTGGAAACTATTATGTACTAGTCCTTCTCACAGATCTCACTCCACTGAATGACTAGGCCTATACTACTTGTATAACATACATATTATGTAGTATATAGTCAGTATGTAGAATGGTTTCAGTCATCCCGTATCAATAGAATTGATCATGTAGGCCTAGATGTTCTGATGCAAAGACAAAATGCTTAGCCAAACATTACTTTTTCAGTAATTGCTTAATTATTGATTGAAGAAAGAGGGATGAGGCACTCGGCTCAAAGTTTGAATGCGCGGTTGCAATTTTCCCTGAGGCGCTTTTTGATTTTGTTTCCTCATTTGTTTCCTCTTSTCTTTTCAGCCTCAATGAGCCGCCCCTTATGTCTGGCTGTTACGAGCCCAACTTTAAGCTGAGGGAGGCACAGCGGCTGTTTGAGGACCAGCTTGTTGGCCCAGAGTCTATTGCTAACTTTGGAGGTCAGTATGGGACTAGAGTATTCCAGCTGGAGTCTCGCCACATGACAATGTCTTTCATATCTTTCACCCAGTTTGTTTGGGCTTGTGTAATTTGTGGCGATTCCACAGTAACAGCAGTCTGATAGTTCAAAGCTGAGGGGGCAATGCTGGGGTAATACTGTCTGGATGGCTGTGTTGACCAATAATAGCAGATGCTTAAGTTTCCAAATCTGCACATACTCTGTGGACTTAGTGACGGACAGGTATTTGGCATGACACATTGTCACATTTGATTTGACTTGTGCTTTGCTAGTTTACCTTTGCAACGGTTGTTCTATGCTGATGTCCAACACATTGCCTTTACATTTGACCAGTTTCAACATACACATTTTGATTGTTTATCTCTCTCTCTCTCTATAGATTTGATTTACACTGGTACGGCTGATGGAAAGATAGTGAAGATTGAGGGCAAGAGCATCACTGTTATAGCCAGACTTGGCAAGCCACCCTGTGGTAAGTGAGTAAGGGACTTTGACTAACTGGTTACTCTCACATTGTGTCCATCTGATTTCATAAGCTTTCATTGCACAATGTTGTCTCTACCCTCAACATGACATGATTTAGACAAATGACCCAACAGTTCCCATTGCTCAAGACTGGAGATTCAAATGCTCATTCATAAGCAACTCTTAGCAGGTGTATTTCACTCATGCCCTTTATGGATTGTTTTTATGCTTACACAACAAGGACAGCTTAATGCACAACAGGCCTAGCATGTTGGCTCAAAACTGAAAAGACATGTCAAGAATAGACTCAAGCTCTAACCCAAGTATTTGCTCGTATTAATCAGATTAGCCTGTTCAAAATGATTGAAATAGTTGCTCCCAATAAATGATCAATTACTTTACATACCACATGTCCACTGTGTTATGTGCTTTGTTGTAGATGGATCCCGTGAACAGGAGCCTAGCTGTGGACGACCCCTGGGTATCAGAGTGGGTCCTAACGGCACCCTGTTTGTAGCTGATGCCTACCTGGGGCTGTTCAAGGTCAACCCTGTCACAGGTAAGCAGCACACACAGCAATGGCATCACAGTTCTCTATACTTTATAGGATCGATTTTAATATCAATAATGTGACAAAGACCTGTTTGTTTTTTGCAAGGTATTAAATATTTGTTTTAGATTTTCCAACAATTTCACCTTTTACTCAGTTTAATCAATTTTGTTCAATATACTATCCTCAAAATAAAAGTGCTGGATTATGCAAGTCATTTTAGTGTTTCTTTGACTCATTACAAAGGTGAGGTGACCAACCTGGTGTCGGCTGGGCAGATGGTTGGGGGCCGGAGGCTCTCCTTTGTCAATGACCTGGATGTAACGCAGGATGGGAGGAAAGTGTACTTCACCGACTCTAGCAGCAGGTGGCAGCGCAGAGACTACCTTCATCTYATCATGGAGGCCACAGCAGATGGACGGTAACTGTTACCACAGAACATATGGAGATCCTTGAGCACATTCTAATAGCAAGGTCTTGTCTACTTTGTCAAGTGTTTCTATTGATATTTGATATGCATATTGGTTCAGGGGTCTCTAACCTTTTGTAGCATGAGAGCTACTTTAAAAAAATTAAACATGTTGTGAGCTACTAATTTTTTCTAGCTTTCAATAGGCACATTCTTCTCTTCTCCTCTCCCCTGCAACTCTTCCCAGGTCCTTAGTGTACAAGAGAAAGTAGTGCACTGTTTTCTGACAATATACCTGGTACAATAATGGCTAATAGACAACAACAAAATCCCTATAAAGCCCAATAAAATCTGTAATTTTTTTATCTCCCAAATTCTGTTTTATATTTTCCCAAATTATGTACTCTCAGTTTTATTTTCTTGGTTTTAGATATTTTWGTTTTTCAATCTCAAAATGTAAATTTTGTAGAGAAACAATGAAATTGAATCTTCTGAGTCCATGTCAATGCTTAAATCACATAAGGAGACAATTTATTTTATGTCTGGAAGGATTTTGGAGTGTAATTCCACTTTAATTGCACATCTAGCCCTTTTTAATTTCTCATCTAGCGAGTGAGGAATGTGCCATCTAATGTGCCTGTCTAGCGATGGTTCTGTACTGCTGCTGCTCATTTCATGGCAAAATGTACAAATAACAGATACAAATGATATACTTACTCGTGATATACTTCTGCCAGGTAAGCTTACTTTACAGTTAACATTTAATTGAGAAGGTTTTGGGCAAAGTATTTCTGTAAATGAATTGGCAGATATTGTGTTAGGTTTGGCTTTTTAAGCCAATAGTGGCTAACCAGGGGTGGGATAATGTCAATGTTGTGTTGATTATATAGCTGGGAGCTCGCCGTGTCTGATACTTGTGATATTTGTTTATGACAGTTTGCGGTGGAACACTTGAAARTTGCATGTACTTTCAGAATTGTTTGGCGAGCTACTCATAGGTGGGCTGCGAGCTWCTGGTAGCTCGCGATCGACCTGTTGGAGACCCCTGGTATAGGGCCGTGTCATATTTGAATCTTGCATTTTCTAGAATGAAAGCTATATCCCTTACTTAAAAGCATTTGTGTTGATACATAATGCGGGTACCTTACATTTTTAAGAAATTGAACACTTTATTAAGACAACAACAATTAAGTCTGAGCGAGCTGTCCGTATGTAACCCTTTGTCTGTCTTCTAGCGTGTTGGAGTATGACACAGAGACCAAGGAGGTGACCGTGCTGATGGAGAACCTTCGTTTTGCCAACGGGATCCAGCTTTTCCCTGATGAGGAGTCTGTGCTGGTGGCTGAGACCACTATGGCTAGGATACGCAGGTACCGTAGAGTTGATCCTCCTGAGGAACACAACCATCCTTATTTAACTACTGCACTGAGTGACAAAATGCTTCCCAAAGGGGATTGAAATGTTCTTTAGTTATCTCATGTTTCATCAGATGCTAGGTTGTTGTGTTGCCGGCTTTTTGAACGTGCTCCAAGTGCGCCAACAGGTTTTTAAAAATGATTCTCTGGTTTTCATTATTTTCTCTCTCCCTTATCAAGATTTCATGAATATATGTTGCCTTTGTAATATCAAACGTTTCTAAAACCTGCCGGGAGCACAGTCGGTTCTCCCAAGACTCACATGTATAAATGATGCAAGCGCACTGTTGCCTCGGTAACAGAGCCCCTTGCCTGAGCAGAAAGACAAAATTGTCTTGTCCTTCCACTAATTTTGGAGGTGAGGGGGAATGAGTGGGAGGGAGGTGTTCATTGTTTGTTCATTTCAGCCCGTATGCTAATGCAGACAGTTAGGGGAAGTTTYTTTATTTGCTGACTGTGCAGAATGGAAATCAGTAAGTTGATTCCCTGAAAAATTCCCTTTAAAAAAAAAAAATGGTATTTTAGGTTTCCCCAGCAAGTAGATTGTCTCCCTCCCATAACTGCTTTATAATAGTCATAAGTAATGCATTTTCTTTTGGCTTTATCTATGCGGACAGTTTGCTGAGTCAAATCYCCTGCTGTTGCTAAGAGATCTGAAGCTGGCTTGTTTTTCTATAACACAGACGTCAAAGTATTGTGAAGACTGCTCGTACAGGAGTTTTGTCAAATGTTTTGAATTGTTTCCCATAATAGCTCTGTTACCTGACACACATACCATAAGCATGAGGCAAGCCATTTTAACCTTAATCTGCATGACAGAATGGACTTTCTTTCCCTCATCTCCTGAATWTCCACGACTTTGTTTCTGACTGTGTCCGTGCAGGGTCCATGTGTCAGGTCTAAATAAGGGAGGAATGGACACGTTTGTTGACAACCTTCCTGGTTTCCCTGACAACATCCGTCGCAGCTCCTCTGGAGGGTACTGGGTGGCCATGTCAGCTGTGCGGCCCAACCCTGGATTCTCCATGCTGGACTTCCTGGCCCAGAAGCCCTGGATMAAGAAGCTAATATTTAAGGTAGATGATATGACATGTGATAGCATATGGTATTATATGATATGTTGTAAAACAATATCTTTATTGTCCATTTACATGGAAGTTAATTTTAATCCACCAAAAGACTAAAGGGAGGATTGACKTGTCCTATTTACTGTGACTATAAGTCTGGTATTCATTCCTGTTGGTCTGTTTCTTGGGTGTTTTTGCATACAAGGGTTTGGGATCTTGCTAGCTGGAAATCTGCCTAACAAATTTTCGAAGGAATACATACAGTATACCTCATTCATTGTGACCATGAGACCATTTTGTTAGACTGTCTCTGTGTGATCTCTACTTCAGTCTGGTTTTGGTGATAAGACTCACCCCCCTCCCCCATCTCTCTTCATCCTTCCCCCCCTCTCCCTGCAGCTCTTCAGTCAGGACGTGCTGATGAAGTTTGTGCCTCGCTACAGTCTGGTGATAGAGCTCCAGGAGAGCGGGGCGTGCATGCGTAGCTTCCATGACCCCCACGGCATGGTGGCAGCCTACGTCAGCGAGGCACACGAGCACGACGGCCACCTCTACCTAGGCTCCTTCCGCTCCCCTTACCTCTGCAAGCTGGATCTCAGCAAGGTTTGAGCTGAGCACAGCCGCTGTCTCGGATAAAACCCATATAGTGTTGCTTTCTGATGAAAACCACTCATCTCCAAAACAGGAACTTTTCAGGAAATGGAAAAAACTGCCATATTTTCCCATTAAYATACTATTATGAAGCTATTTTKAATATATGTTCTTGGTCCTAGAGTCATGAAATGTTCAGAGTACATTGAGGGGAGTTACTGCTTTCAATACGTGTAAAAAACAAATAAAATGGAGAATAGGTTTTCATCAGACAGCAATATGTTCCACACTGTGAGACTGCTCTCTGCCTACCTAACACCTCCCTACCTAGTCTTTCCCAAAGGAGTGTTTTCCAATAACAGATACATTGGAATTGATCAGAATGGCTTAATGCTTGATGTGCTGCGTTTGCATTGCTTTTCGCCAGCTTCAGGAAAACATGGGCGAGTCGTCATTAAGTAGCTGCACTACTGAGGCACATTTGACTGGGATGCATTTGCATCCTTTCTAGTCTTATCAGCCCACAATGAACTATTAACCCTTTAACTTCTGTTGACAGGTATGATGGTGTGTTTCATTTGGAGCTCAAGTGCTTTTTTTTTTTTTTTTAACCAAGCATTCCTTGGGCCAAATTGTTTGTGCAAAAATCCCCATGTTGTAAGGTACATTGTTTTTCTGGTCTGTTGTGTTGAAATGAGGTGCAAAATGTGTTACTTTTCTTGTGTGAACCATTCAGTACTGAGCTCTCATCTCACCCCTAAATATAACTGACAATGTTATTCTTGTACTTCAGACTTAATTTTATCGGTAGAAATACAGACGTAAAGAACACTGAATCTGTATTATTTTAGGAGTACCACTTTAAACTGATTTTGTGTATATTTAGATATCCTAGACCTAGTTGATCATACTAAATGTGGTGAAAAATGAAATAAGTATGAATCATTTCCCCTGATTTTGTATATTGCACAACTGCTTTACGGAATGTCTATTTTTTGCTCAATGTGGAATGCTGCCGGCCTTCAGCTGAGCTTCCTTTGAATTAAAACAGTTTGCCTAATAATGAAAAACATGACACTTCTAGTGTRTTTATATACACTACCATAAAATATTAGCCTGCTACTGACCCACTGCATGTCTTGAGAGAAACCAGTTGGACAGGAGTAGTCTCATGTCAGTGTACACCTCAAATGTACAGTAGACATGAGCACACAAACCCTCCCCTGCCTCAGAGCCAGTGGAGCGCATCAGATCAAGGGCCTCATTAAGAGGGTGCACGGCGCGCGGCTTCAAAGAGGTTACTGAGAGCTCTGACCCCACTCAGCGAGCCTGCTCCCAGGGCTGCCCTCTGCAGGAGGGGCCCCTTCAGTGCCGCTGGCTCTCTACTCACTCAAGATCAGACGCTKCTGCACTGGTTTCATAAGAGCCTTTGAATGATGGAGGCTGTATCATACACCAGACCAGGCTTTTCAAAGGATATAGGTCACTGAGTGCTGAGGAAGAATACTATCCCAGGCCGTAAAAAGGCCCCGTGGCGCAAGCCTTCAGATGGAATCTCTAGAAGTTTAGATAGGCTTGTCGTACTTGGTGTTAAAGTCCTTGTTGAAAAGGTTTTGTTTGTGCGCGGAACAGCCATACAGATTTTCTATTCTTTCCTTCCTATGGATATGATGATCCAGTTTGGGATTTAAGGTGTTATTGATCAGAATTTATCAGTCTGCGCAGACCCTAACATGATTATAATTCATTGTATAATTTGCTAGGGATAAAGCAGTCCACCATTTTATTTGAGGATTACAAGGTTAGGTGGCTTTAGGTTGAAGCTGTATAAGTTAGCCTAAAATACATATTGGTACTCAAGACATATAGTAATTGCCATTGTTACACCATACGTTAAGGCTCAATTTTATTTCGAGAAATGAAAATGCTCAGCTATGTGATCATGTTTGGAGGGAAACGGCTTAGGAACTTCCTCAGAACATTGAAATGATGGATTGGGTTTCATGGAGAAGTTGAAGGTGGGTCAGATGGGCTGCACRAAAAATAGGTAGTCTTCATGAAGTGGAGCCAAGGCATAGTCCAAACCTCAAAGTCACAGTGGAAGGTCTGAAAGACAAATGTACTATTATAATGAATCACTCCAATGTTATTACTTTTAACTATGATCCACTTGCCAGCCAAAATTAGTGCTGATCTTCACCCAATTGCTATACATACAACATAATGTATCATATTTCAATTCAATGCACTACTTCTAAACTAAAAACGTACAATACCTGCTGCAACARACTATCTGGTTGGAACTTGCAGTTGGCCAGGTCTGGGTCTCTGTGTCCATTTTTGCGGCACACGGTCCGTGAGAGGTCTACTTCCAAAATGTATTTGAGTCCCTTTACAATCTGTAACAGAAAGCTACATTGAACTGAAGTTTGCACCTCGCTGGTGTAGTCCAACTCTATCAGGGCTGCCCAACTATATCAGGGCTGACCAACTATATCAGGGCTGCCCAACCCTCTTCCCGGAGATCTACTGTCCTGTGGGTTCAGTCAACCCTAATTTAGCATATCTGATTCAGCTAGTTAAGGTCTGGTTGAGCAGTTAATTAGTAGAATCAGGTGTGTTAAATTTGGGTTGTAATGAACCCACAGGATGGTAGATCTCCAGGAAGAGGGTTGGGCAGCCCTGAACTATATTGTGAACCATACAATATGCAAGTGTTTCACCAACTCCAGCCCTTGAGTACCCACAACAGCACACATTTGTATTGTAGCCCAGGACAAGCACACCTGATTGAAGTAATCTATTCCTCAATAAGTTGTTTATCCAAGGCTACAACATATATGTGATGTTGGACTCGAGGACCTGAGTTGGGAAACAATGCCAAATGGTATGGTTCACAATATAGTTGGACTATACCAGTGAGGCATGAACTTCAATTCAACACCATATTGAACACATTCAAAATACGACTACTTCAGTATAAAATGTCAGTCCTCCATACCTGTCCGTTGGCTTTTTCAATTGCAGATGGCTTGAAGAGAAAAGCATCATTGGTCTGATTGTTAAATGAATAGGTCCCATGAAGCACCGCTTTTAGGACGCCCTTGTCATTTGTGTTGATCTTATATGGAGCGCCAGGCACTAACCTTTGGCAACTGACTGGGGGAAAAAAAGCTAATTCAACAAATTCACTAAATGTTTGTTACGTTAGGTTTTAGGTTCTACAGGTCTTACACTTCCTATTAAACACAGAATTTGGCCAGCTTCCGCAAGACTGTACTACAACTGACAGTCAGAACTGTAGCCAAAGGCAAGTGACAATATATTTCTCATACCGATAGTCAACCAACATGAGCAGAGAAATCTGACTCTCCACAAAGAAACCAAGCCATAAGGGTCTAACGTTAACAGGATACAGCTGCATTATTTCACAAGAATAATCATTAGCGGTCATGCACTACTACTGATCAAAAGACAATTCATTATTCAACATTTTTGTGATTACAGACATTGTGTGGTTATGGTAAAGTAATTAGAATTGTTAAATTGTGGACATAAGTTGACAAAAATCCTCAAGCCTAAGAAAACCTAGATAACAAACTGGCTTCACAAACATGACATGCTACAGGAACTAAACACAGACAATTTCATCCTATTAAAATAAGATCTTACCAATTGAGCACAAGCCAGAGAAGAGCAGAAGCATGTAACTCAGCCCCATGCCTGTTGGAGATTTCTCAACACTGTTCTGTTTACTTTACTTCCTGTTAGGCAACACTTCCACGTGTTGCAGACTAGCAAAATGTACCATGGGCGTTACTTCCACAAGACAATCAATTAACTGGCAGGTGCAGCCAATAGAGAAAACTGAACAAACTAGTTTGATAATTTCAATATCTTTTGATTGACATTCTCTAGTCTTTTTGCAACAGAACGTTATTTTCATTAATTGTGTTACATGGAAAGGTGGTGCTTTACTTATATTTAATCAGTACATAAAATAAAAGAACCACAACCAATTTTGAATTGGCCTTAAATTGGTTTAAAGCTCCCTTTGAACAGTCTTGTGTAATAGCATAATTTGTATGTTTAGACAGGCAGCCCAATTCTGATCTTTTTTCCACTAATTGATCTTTTGACCAATCGCATCAGATCTTTTTCAGATCTGATTGGTGAAAAGACCAATTAGTTGGCCTCCCGAGTGGCGCAGCAGTCAAAGGCACTGCAATGCTTAAGGCGTCACTACAGATACGCAACCGCGAGACCCTTGACGACGCACGGGTTAGGGGAGGGTTTTGCCGGCCGGGATGTCCTTGTCCCATCGCGCTCTAGCGACTCCTGTGGCGGGCCGGGCGCATTTCGCCAGTTATATGGTGTTCTCAGACACGTCTCATGTCTCTCGACCTTCGCCTCTCCCGATATCCAATTGGATATCACAAAAAATAAAACATAAATACCAAAGAACAGAAGAAGAACAGTGCTGCTTGTGTAAACGTAAAAGTGCTTTTTAAAATAATGATGTCTGTGGAAAGTGGCAATACAAAATAATAAAACATTAATAATAAAAAGGCTTCTAATCATCCACAAGAAACCAAAGTAGGCTTTGAGAAAACAGTAAAAGTGACTAAATTCATGACATGTAGTCATAAAACACTACTCTATGGGCTACTCATACTGTAGATATACTGTACATTGTTTGTAGTACCAATTACCACCAGCAGCTGGTAGACATAGCTCGCTTTTCCAATAGCTTTGTCTGCATTGAATTGACAAAATMATTTCTTATTTTACACAAGGAGGTAGAAATACAGATGTGAATTATTAATACATTTTGGGAAACGTCATGGAGTTGTAGAGATCTCAACTAGAGAACGTTGATGATTACACTGACTGGGGGAATCAGTTTAGGCCATGTCAGAGTGACCTGAATCGAGACATTTTTGGAAACTATACTCTGTGGATAAATCTTTGCATGGAAACTGAACATTTACTCTGTCCTCAGACTAACAACCCTGTTTTGAGAGACCAAACTGCACTCCTCAAAACATCTGATGAACTTTTATTTCACTTTTGTCTTGTCTGTAAAGAAGTGCATTGCACTTTCAGTATGTAAACGTAACATCAAGTTAATTATAATGCTCAACTCATAATCATTTAAAGCAACTGGTTTACTGGTCCCACATCCCATAAATGGGATAAAGCCAGAAGTGGGAAACTGTACACATTTTGTCATCTCTGTCAAATTTGGTCTTCATTGGCTGTATACTCACTGTCTCTTTATTCACTGTCACATCACTTGACCATGAATTGCATTCTGGTTTTGACATCTTTCTGCATAAAAAAATCAGCTCTCTGAAAAAGGTCAGTAGACGTTCTACTTCAGAGGAGAGAGATGGTTGAACCTCTGTCATCAAAGTCCCTCCCCATCTGTCGTTGCTCGCTCACTGACAGAGAACTTTATCTTATTTTAGTTTTTCACAGCTTCCCCCTCTAGGGAAAATCCTGTTTTTCACTCTTCATGTTGGCAGAAACTGGTCTTTGGATTTCAATGACTTACTTAGTATCTCACAATGATAAGTCAATCAGACACATGAAATATCCTCAAATTTAACCATGTGGTTCTTTAACCAAGGATGCTACCTTTCCAACAACTCAGTTTGTCAAATGTAAGCACTGTTATTGTGAAGTGGAAATGTGTAGGAGCAACAATGGCAACAGCCGCTAAATGGTAGACCACACCGAGTGCTGAAGCTCGTAGTGCGTAAAAATCAGCTGTCCTCAGTTGCAACACTCACTACCGAGTTCCAAACTGCCTCTGGAATCAATATCAGCACAAGAACTGTTCGTCGGGAGCTTCAAGAATTGGGTTTCCATGGCCTAGCAGCCTCACACAAGCCTAAGATCACCATGCGTAATGCCAAGCGTTGACTGGAGTGGTGTAAAACTCGCCACCATTGGACTCTGGAGCAGTGGAAACGCGTTCTCTGGAGTGAGGAATCACGCTTCACCATCTGGCAGTCCGACGGACGAATCTGGGTTTGGCGGATGCCAGGAGAATACTACCTGCCCAAATGCATAGTGCCAACTGTAAAGCTTGGTGGAGGAGGAATAATGTTCTTGGGCTGTTTTTCATGGTTCGAGCTAGTTCCAGTGAAGGGAAATCTTAACGCTACAGCATACAATGACATTCTAGAATCTAGACAATTCTGTGTTTCAAACTTTGTGGCAACATTTTGGGGAAGCCCCTTTCCTGTTTCAGCATGATAATGACCCGTGCACAAAGCAAGGTCCATACAGAAATGGTTTTTCGAGATCAGTGTGGAAGAACTTGACTTACCTGCACAGAGCCCTGACCTCAACCCCAGCGAACACCTTTGGGATGAATTGGAACGCCGACTGCGAGCCATGCTTAATTGCCCACATATTTTTGGGCATTTTTGGCCATGTCTTCAACATGRAATAGATTTTTGTCATTCAGATCTATAAAAAACAAGGTGAGAAACCATGATAGATATTGACTTTGTAATGTTTACCTTGATGTGTGATAGAATATACAGTCAGGCCCAGAAGTATTGGCACCCTTGATAAAGATGAGCCAAAAATACTGTATAAAATTAATAATACAAACACTAAGCTAATGCAATTTTTTTTTWAATTATATTATTTTATACTAATACAATTGCTCAGAGTAAGAGATTTTTTTTATCGAGTAGTCATCTCTTTTCCCCAAAAGATAGGGGTCAAAATTATTTGCACCCCTTTTTCCAATACCTTTCAATACCTCACCTTCCGAAAATAACAGCACTGAGCCTTTAATTTTTTTTTTTAATGAGATTGGAGAACACATTTGGAGGGATCTTAGACCCTTACAGAATGTACAGAATCTTTCCAGATTCTTGATATCCTTCGTCTGCGCTTATGGACTGCCTTCTTCAATTCAAACCACAGGTTTTCAATGGGGTTCAAGTCCAGGGAATGAGATGACCATTGCAAAATGTTGATTTTATGGTCAATTAACCATTTCTTTGTAGATTTTGATGTGTGCTTTGGGTTATTGTCTTGCTGGAAGATCCACTTGTGGCCTAGTTTCAGCCTCCTGGCAGAGGCAACCAGTTTTTGGGCTAAAATGGTCTGTTACTGGGTAAAGTTGAAGATGCCGTCAGCCTTAAAAACTGCTACAGTAACATGATGCAAATGGGGTTGTCAAGTATACTGTATTGATTTGTGGGACTTTTAGAGGCCAATATTGTTGCAAGAGGTAAGCAATCAGATAGACTGAGTGGTTCCTGCCATTTTGATGGAGTGCTCTAAATTTATCTCAGCCCAACAATGTGACCATTCGTTCTGAGCTCATGTTGCTTTTGCAGGAGGATTCCGTTTGAAAGGGAAAGGTTGTTTTTATATCTCAAAGTGTCTGTTGTTTAATTATTACTTGATTTCCTTGGTAGCCAGAGAGCCATGTGCAGCTTGGGGATGTACATTTGTAGGTACCACTTTATATTAAGGTCCCTTAATAAAGCTTTATAAATAGTTTGTAAAGAGTTTACTTGCCATTTATTAATCATTATTCCTATGTTTGTAAATGTCAATAAGCAATCTTTAAATAGTAATKTATGCATTTATGAACACTATTTTAAATGGTTTATTAATGATTTATAAGATAATGAATAAGGTGTTTGAGCATAGTAGGTTCACAATTTGTGTAAATGATAAATTAATAATAATGTATTACTAATGTACTTATAAACCAGTGATAAAGGAGTTATTGTCAACTCATAAGATTATTTATAAGGCATTTGTTAATGGTTGATTAATGGTTTGACCATATGCATATTTATCAATATATTTATATACGTCATGAATGGGATATTTAATACTTGTTAATGAGTGCATTTGTAAATGTGACTAAATGCACATACTAATACATCAGTTGATGATTAATGTAGCACCTTATAAACCATTTACTGATTRTTTTTAAGAAATATGGCCTTGTGTCTTGTCATTCTGTTACCAAAAACCTACATATATTTAAGATATTTTCTTATTTCACAGAAGTAATAGTAAAGGTAGACCTACCAATTATAGTGTTTTAACTGATAAGAATTTTGTTTCTGAATTATTAAGTGGTTAAAATTCAGAATTCTGTTGCCAAATTGGTAACAGAATGACTGCTTTGAATTGGCTACGATGGGGAATCATAGTAGTGACAAGCCACAGTTGGGTCACCTGCTACTGTCCTCACCTTCTACTGGCATACTGTTATGTTCAGCTCATAACTGTTTTCCTTCTCTTTCTGTCATCTGGTGGTCAATGGGAAAACCATTTGGACAACCCCTAACTCTCTCAGTCTTCTCTATATCTAGTTAATGTTACCTCTCCCGGCTCATGGGTATTACTGACACATACCCATAAGCCCCCTCTCTTTCCATTTACTGTAACCAGCATCCTTACCCCTGAGCCCCGACCGACACCGGACATCCATGAACGTTGAAAAATAGTTGAAATTCAGTCCGCCCTGGCCTTGATTTTCAAAGTACATAGGCGTAGGTTTTGGGTCCGGTCCGGCCATGATTTGGCCTAAACATAGACGTCCATGATTGGTTCAGATTTGGTCCAGTCCAGACAGTCGAGTACAGTACTGTATAGCACACTAGAGTATAATGTACTGTTTTGCACTATACTGTACTGTACTAAACTCTACTGTACTGTTACTCTACTGTACTGTATTCTACTCTACTGTACTGTGATGTACTGTGATATCCAAACTTGAAACATACACGTCTGTGATTGGTTCAGGTTTGGTCCAACCAAATTTTGTCTTGTTTGGGGGTGGAGATTATTAAAATAATAGCCCGTGTGTAGGATAATACCCAAATATACAAAGAAGGATATTGCACCATAAAGAGAAGGACATTCATATCCATAATTATGCATTTCCAAAGGATAATGTGTGAGTGATATAATATGTAGGAGTGACCCTCCAAGTTGGTTAGAATGATAAAAATGGCGATTATTTTCTGAGCCAGCCTTATATAAACAGATATGTGCCTTTTGAAATCATGTCCAATCAATTGAATTTACCACAGGTGTACTCCAATCATGTTGTAGAAATATCGCAAGGAGGATCAATGTAAACAGGATGCACCTGAGCTCAATTTCGAGTCTCATAGCAAAGGGTCTGAACACTTATGTAAATATATACACGCCTGCTCCCGCTCTTCCCCCCTGGCGCTCGAGGGTGCCAGGCTCTCCAGCATTGCGCACTCCTGCCACACCTGCTTTTCCCCGCCACACGCATCAGCATATTATTGGAATCACCTGGACTCAATCACCTGTTTATTACCTCCCCTATATTTGTCAGTTCCCCATCTCTGTTCCACGCTGCTGCATTGATTGTCATATGTCCTTGTATACCCGTGTGCTGACGCTGTGCCTGTCTTGTTTCATGTCTGTTCCATATTAAATGTTGACTCCCCGTACCTGCTTCTCATCTCCGGCGTGGGTCCTTACACAGTGTTACATTACAGCCTTATGTTTTTCATTCCTGTTTTYTATTTAGTATAAATTAGCAAAAAATTCTAAAAACAAGTTTTCGCTATGGTCCACCCTGTTACTTCATTTGGCACTTAATAGTAAGTGCCTATTAAGTGCCAAATGTAAGTGCCTATTAATAAGTGCCAAATGAAGTAACAGGGTGGACCATAGCAGTGTTGATGATTTCATCTTAAATCAGCCATAAATCCCCATGTGACAGGAGGAATGGAAGCTTGTTGTGTGCAACAGGGAGGGGAAATTGAATGCAAGTTAAACCAAAAAAAAATGAAATTGTGAAAACCTTTCTAGCCTGTCTATCTATGTGTAACAGATGTGTTATGCTCGACCCGCTCAGTTTTCCACCACAAAATGGCCACACTATGATTTGACTATTATACGTTCAATGTTTCTTTTGAAAAAAGTATTTGAAAAGGAACCGTTAAAAAACATTAAAACGAGAGTTAAGAGTCTATTGACGCACCCGTCAGTTTAAACTAGAGATATCAGGTATTTTGCATGGACTGCGTCTCAATCGACCGCATACGCATATGTCGGCCTTCTGCATCTGCGGTGGAAGGTGGCCTAGCAACAACGTTGTTTGTCAGACCATGAGACATCCCAAAAATCGGTCTTCTCACAAAAACTTTGGTAGTTTCCCCCACAAGTGTCATGGGACTCACCTGAAGGTAACCCATACAAACAAATGGAAGTGTGGAGGAAGTTTTTTGCCAACAAAAATAAGGGGTTAAATATGTGTCCGAAAAACTGAAATATTTCCTGAGCTTTCTTATATCGCCTATAGGACAGACTCTTCAAAACCTTATTCCTTATGATACATTTGTTGACTGTCTTTTTGGTCGTTTATGAATGTGTTATTCAATGCGTTTGTATGGGCTATAGTAGTAAATATTTTTTTATACCTAAAAGGGTCCTAAAATTATAAATCAAATACGTAGCTAAAGGATCCATGGTATGGATCCTTTACCATCTAAAAACAATTTCATGTTATCTTAGACCCCCCCCCCCCCTTATCCCAAGGCTGAGAGTTTTAGAGGTTAAAAGTAGGGCCAGGTTTTTTTTACCTTAAAATGAATCACATGAAATAAATAATAATCTTCAGGAATTACTTTGTCAAAGCAACAAAATAACTAAGGCTTTACAATGATGGTGTAAACTTAGATACATTTCTGGAAGTTGCAGAGGATGCACAGAGGGACATGTCAAAATGATGGATTTTGGCACTTTAGCAAGTCTTTATTCATTTAAAAAATCTGATGTATTGAATTTTCCATGTGGTCTATATTAAAGGGCACTTCATTCAATATAACAGGCTTTTAACCCTTGTGTAGTCTTAACATTTGGTATACTCCCCTTGTCCTAAGGGTAAAAAATTACCCGCTTTCACTAAACCCCTAATATAAAGCAGCTTAATTGAATTTTAAACTGTCACGTCCTGACCTTAGTTCCTTTTTTATGTCTCTATTTTGGTTTGGTCAGGGCGTGAGTTGGGGTGGGCATTCTATGTTTTGTTCTATGTTTTGTACTTCTATGTGTTTGGCCTGGTATGGTTCCCAATCAGAGGCAGCTGTCAATCGTTGTCTCTGATTGAGAACCATACTTAGGTAGCCTGTTCCCACCTGTGTTTGTGGGTAGTTGTTTTCTGTCTCTGTGTCTGCACCAGACAGAACTGTTTCGTGTTGGTCTATTTTTGTTTTAGTGTTCTGAGTTAAAATGAATATTAACATGGACACTTACCACGCTGCACCTTGGTCCTCTTCTCCTTCTCCCGACGACGTTCGTTACATAAACCCCAAATATATTTTGCATAAAGAAACAACCTGTCGTTCATCACAAACTTTGTGAAAAACTTGGTTTTCCCGCTTCACAATGCAAAAAGATTGCGTTTAATCAGTGGACACCACTCGTTTTTATTACAACACACCTGTCAAAATTGTTTTCTTTACTAAAGTAGAGGTTTATTTTTATTATTGCTAAAGGTACTGCATAGATGTAAACATAAATTTTTTAGCAGAGATAGCACTTATATATACTGTACAATGAGGAACTCAACTACAAAGTACTAGTCTTCTCCCATTTTTTTAACCATTACCCCCACACAGTAAGGTATATAAACAACAACAATAAATAAGAATAAAATAAGATAATAGATACAAAAGAAAAACGTGAAGAACATAAATCATTCAACTCTAATTAGCACAAGTAGGACAGTATGCAAGTGTGTGTTCATGGACTTTGCAGATGTATTTCGCACATGTGCAGCACATAGTATTTGTTTTACAGTCCTTCTTTGGGGGGCAGAATTAGCATCTCCTCCTCTTGCCTGCCCCAGCTGCAGCCTCAGGTGGATCAGGACAAGATTCAGCCCCCTGAACAGCTTTCACAAGCACTGCAGAGGCTACTGTGCGGGGGACGAGCTCACTTCTTTGAATGTGTGGGGTTACAAGTGCCTTTCCCAGCTGCTCCAGGAACACCCTCTTCTTGTTCCGCTTATCAGGCATCCAGGTAGAGTTCTTGTTCCATATCACGAAGGCATTGTATGAGAACACATTAATGATGTTATGGAAGATGACCAGGGGCCAGCGGGCAGTCATTCTCCTGCAGCTGTAAGTTCCAATCACCTTGTCCAGGTTGTCCATGCCTCCTTTGTTGTTGTAGTTCAGGATGATGGCTGGCTTCCTGTCCTCACGGTCACTGATCTCAGCCGTTTTGTGCAGTGTGCTCAGGAGGACCACATTCTTGGTCCTCTTTGGGAGGTAAGAAACTAGTGGTGGTGGGGGTGAAGGAAAACTTTGAGAAGGCCTCTCTTCCCCTTTTGCGAGGAGTGCAGGGGGGAGCTCAGGCTTGTTCTTTCTAACTGTGCTTTCCTCTTCAGGAGCTGCTGGCTGAGTTTATAAGAGGTGAAGAAATTGTCACACGTGACATTGTGCCCCCTCAGTCCATCTGTCACATCAAGCACAACCCGCATCCCCTGGTTCTTCTCCGGGCCTCCACTGGTCAGCTTCGCTGTGTAGACTTGCTTCTTCCAAGTGTAGCTTGATTGTGTGTCACAGGCCACCCATATCTTGATGCCACACTTTGCTGGCTTGCTGGGCATATACTGCCGGAAAGGACAGCAACCTTTTGACAAAAGAGATTACTATCAGTAATTAGTATCAGCGTCACAGAAAACACTCACATAAATCAACGATATTACAGCAATACATAATACAATTAACAGTGAAAATACCTTACATTACAGATATGAAAATAAAAATGTACCTCTGAATGGAACCAGTTGCTCATCCACTGTTACTTCAGGCCCAGGGTTGTAGAGGTATGGCAGACGCTCCACCCACTTCTCCCAGACCTCTCTTATGGCCGCCAGTTTGTCTCCCACACGTCTTGACTCACGGTTATCAAATTGTAGCATTCTTGAGAAAGCGTGAAAGACTTTCAGTGGCATCGTGGCACGGAAAATCGCCCTTCCACTCTCTGCATCCCAGAGACTACATGTAGCCTCGCCTCGGGACTTATACACACCAGCGAAGATTAGCAGCCCTATGTAGGCACACAGGTCACTCTCATCCATTCTTTTACAGTTGACTCCATATTTACAGAAACCCTACAAATTTGTCATCTCCAGGATGATTTTTTCGATGGCTGGTGTGATGAACATGTAGAATGTTGCGGTGATGTCCTGGGCATGGGCAACTGCATGTCTTGTGGGCCCTGGGGTCATCCTTATGACATTTTGTGCTGCCACCCTGCCCTGGTTGTTATATGGTGACAAGGACCATGTTATTTTGCTGTTCTTTGACAAAAATGTCTCTTAGCGGGGGATTTCTTCTTCATCTGAATGTAACGGATGTGAAATGGCTAGCTAGTTAGCGGGTACGCGCTASTAGCGTTTCAATCAGTTACGTCACTTGCTCTGAAACCTAGAAGTAGTGTTGCTCCTTGCTCTGCAAGGGCCGCGGCTTTTGTGGAGCGATGGGTAACGACGCTTCGTGGGTGTCAGTTGTTGATGTGTGCAGAGGGTCCCTGGTTCGCGCCCGTGTCGGGGCGAGGGGACGGTTTAAAGTTATACTGTTACATGAAGATGATGCATCATGCTCTGGGTTGTATTCTTCCCCATCTTCTTCTTCAGATACCTCCTCCTCTTCTAAATCATTGTTCTCTTGTTCCTCGTGGACATCTGAAAAAATCTGATCTACGACCTGTTGGGCTCTGAAACGTGCACTCATGGCTTCAGCAAAGAGAACTGGGGGGACTATCATCTGCAGCACCTTTATAGCCTCTAACTGCATTCCCCATTAGTAAACAACGCTTTCAAGAAATGTTTATTTTGTCTGAAATAGTTTTTATTTTGTCTGTGAACTTGAGTCATGTGTGGGGTCGTGGAGGGGAGATGCTGCACATGCACAAGTTCAATCAATAGCACCCATAATCTCAATTTCTCATTGTGTATGTGTCTTTGTGGCGTGTAAATGATTTTATAACTGCCGGGTCAAAAATGACTCTAAGACAATCTTTGTACCCTGGTGGTGTACAGCTTTCATGGAAATATGAACAAAAGCGATGTTTCACTTTTTTGTTTTTTTTGTTGGGGTCACTAGGAAAAGCCATCAAATTTCAAGTTGAAAAAATATCATTTAGGTGGTTTTATCCAAGGGTTAAAATTCAATATTTGTGCACAATTTCTACTTAAAATATTAAAGGGATGCAAAAGGCACTCATTTCGTGGAATGACCCTTCTCTTGAGCATATCAAGTGGATGGATGTAACTGTATGTAGGTTTATTTGGTTTTGTGTACTCTATTGTCTATCCTTGGTGTGAACGTCTTCTGTTACTTCACATATGTTGAATTACATAACCTAATTGCAAGGGCTTTTTCAACCCTTCAGTGGTGCAATTTTTACTTTCAAAGTGTGTTGTATGATGACCCACAAACGGGTCATCATACAGTGCTAAATGGCAACTATCTGGATGACTATTTTAAAAGTAATAAAGGGTGTTTGTGGTTTTCCAGAGATATGAGCATTACACAATACAGCTAGTCATCCAGTCTGGAGGCGTGTAATGCATTTTGTTATGAATTGCCTCTTGCTCCCATCCTGCTTTTCCAAGGACATCTGTCCACAGGTATAATGTGATGTTCAGAGATAAGGCGATGCTCTCTAAGTAACGTTTATTCAGTCACTTCCAGTCATTTCACATGCTCGATGATAGAAACTCATGCAGGCACAAATCAAAACAAGGCTTTAGCCCAACTAATGTTATGTATATACCCATTAAAACAGATAGCATCTGTCACTCTTTGTCCTGCCTTTGCTTTGCCTTGCAATACGACAGCTTGGAGGAGGCGAGGAAAACATACAAATTCCTGTATTTTTTGCAGTATTTAGTGGAAATGTATTTTATATAATGAGTTTTTGCCACATCTTCACAACTTTTAAAAATAGAAATAGCAGAGGCATGTTTCTTAACGGTTTAAACCAGGTCATGTCATTATTCTGTTAAACTGAATGTAACCTAGCAACAGCTCCCAAAGTGGATGCATTTTTATTCCCCAGTCTAGGTCCTCCAAACTCAAACCTGTTCATCACCACATCACCAATGATAGCAGTGCTGTGTGACTGTTAACTGCATACTAATTTAAATCAGATTTAGTTCAATATAAACCTATACAATATGTAATGTATGCAAAGAGGGAAGGATGAAAAGCAAGAGCGGTCTTAACCGAAGTGGACTCATAGTCGTACATACAGTCGATGAAGTGAAAACAGGTAAGGTATATAGAGGCATTAGTGCAGACTGATTGAGAATGGAATGCCTACATTGCTCTTCCCGTAGACTGAGGCTTTGTGACAGACGACTGCCAGGCATGGATCATTGCAACCGGTTTAGGGAACAGAACTGAAAAAGAATGACATTTTTCGAGGAACAGAATCAGAACCGGGAACGAAAGTGATCTATACCGTTCCAGAAAATAACTTTTATTTTAAAAGCTTGGGGACTGGTAAATAACGCTCTTTTACATTCTTTGCATTTTTTTCCCATGTAAACAACTAGCTATATCTTGCCTGCGCCAAGGCGTGTTGCTCTATCCGCACTGATTGGTGAAGTAATTTAATGTCGAGCTAAATGTAAAAAAAGATCTATACTAAACAAAAATATAAACGCAACATGCAACAATTACAAATATTTTACTGAGTTACAGTTCATATAAGGAAGTCAGTCAATTGAAATATATTCATTAGGCCCAATCTAAGGATTTCACATGACTGGGATTACAGATATGCATCTGTTGGTCACAGATACCTTAAAAAAAGGTAGGGGGCATGGATCAGAAAACCAGTCATTATCTGGTGTGACTACCATTTGCCCCATGCATCACGACACATCTCCTTCGCATAGATTTCATTGTGGCCTGTGGAATGTGGTTCCACTCCTCTTCAATGGCTTGGATCTGGTCACGGTATCTCGGTGCATTCATAGTGCCATCAATAAAATGCAATTGTGTTTGTTGTCCATAGTTTATGGCTGCCCATACCATAACCCCACCGCCACCATGGGGAACTTTGTTCACAACATTGACATCACCAAACCTCTCACCCACACAATACCATACACACGGTCTGCGATTGTGAGGTCGGTTGGACGTACTGACAAATTCTCTAAACAATGTTGGAGGCGGCTTATGGTAGAGAAATTAACATAAAATGATCTGGCAACAGCTCTGGTGGACATTCCTGCAGTCAGCATGCCAATTGCACGCTTCCTCAAAACTTGAGACAGCTCTGGCATTGTGTTGTGTGACAAAACTGCTAATTTTAAAGTGGCCTTCAGTGTCCCAAGCACAAGATKCACCTGTGTAATGATCATGCTGTTTAATCAGCTTCCTAATATGTGACACCTGTCAGGTGAATGGATTATCTTGGCAAAGGATAAATGCTCACTAACAGGGATGTAATTTTTGTGTACAAAATTGGAGAAAAACAAGCTTTTTTGTGCATATGGAACATTTCAGGGATCTTTGATTTCAGCTCATGAAACATGGGACCAACACTTTACATGTTGCGTTTATGTTTTGTGTATTTCAGAGGTTTCACAAGGAACTGAAAGGAACAATATAAACCGTTAACTTCGTACCTTGCTGCTATGAAAGGGAAGATATCCTGAAAATATATCCACTCCATATCCTGATGGTCAGGGTACATGGGTCATGCTTTAATTGTTCATTAGCTTCAGAGTAATGTAAATAAATAGGCTACTGCTTCACATGTTATTCGAATGCTGTGGATGTAATTTTAGACATTGACTTCATTGTTATTCACCATAGCTTTGAGTAATGCATGCATGTAACCCCATACATACAGGAAAGTGCATAAGCCACTGTGTGGGTTGCATCACCACCATAAGAAGCACTCTAAGCTCTGTAACCCATGGCTCTGCCTTTGGCATACATACTTGTTTACTTTACTAAATGGCAAAACTATGTCCAGCAAACACATTTGTTAGAAGCATTACTGAGAGTTGAATTAAGAATGCTAGGGATTGAAATTGCACATTTTGTCACGGCCGTCGTAAGGAGGAGACCAAGGTGCAGCGTGGTAAGCGTACATTCTTCTTTATTTAAAGAACGAACACTGAACAAAACGAACAAAATAACAAAACGAACCGTGAAGCTAATATGGATAGTGCAGACA
>NC_036858.1:32290533-32486205 GCF_002910315.2 Salvelinus sp. IW2-2015 | reverse complement strand
AAGAACCCACAAAACCAAAAGAGGAAATGGCAACCTAAATATGATCCCCAATCAGAGACAACGATAAACAGCTGCCTCTGATTGGAAACCAATTCAGGCCACCATAGACATACATATACCTAGACTTACCAAAGCCCCTAGACATACAAAAAAACCTAGACAATACAAAACAAGCATACCCACCCTCGTCACACCCTGACCTAACCAAAATAATAAAGAAAACAGATAACTAAGGTCAGGGCGTGACAGTAACCCCCCCCAAAGGTGCGGACTCCCGACCGCAAACCTGAACTTATAGGGGAGGGTCCGGGTGGGCATCTACCCTCGGTGGCGGCTCTGGTTTTGGACTCCGCCCCCCCTCTTTACACTGATCCCTCCGCCTTTGTAGATCCAGACCGTGGATCATCGCCGGAGGCTTCGGGCCGGGGATCGTCGCCGGAAGCTCGGGACTGTGGCCCCGTCGTTGGAGGTTCCGGACTGTGGCCCGTCGCCGGAAGCTCTGGACTGGGTACTGTCGCCGGAAGCTCTGGACTGGGTACTGTCGCCGGAAGCTCTGGACTGGGTACTGTCGCCGGAAGCTCTGGACTGGGTACTGTCGCCGGAGGCTCTGGACTATGGAAACGCACTGGAAGCCTGATGCGTGGTGCCGGAACTGGTGGTACCGGGCTGAGGACACGCACCTCAGGGCGAGTGCGGGGAGGAGGCACAGGATACACTGGGCCGTGGAGACGCATTGGAGATCTGGAACGTAGAGCTGGCTCAATACGTCCTGGCTGGATGCCCATTCTAGCCCGGCAAATGCGAGGAGCTGGAATAGAGCGCACCGGGCTAAGAATGCGAACTGGAGACACCGTGTGCATCACTGCATAACGCGGTGCCTGACCAGTTACACACTCCCCACGGTAAGCACGAGGAGTTGGCTCAGGTCTCCAACCTGACTCAGCCAATCTCCTCGTGTGCCCCACCCAAAAAATGTATTTGGGCTGCCTCTCGGGCTTCCTTGCTAACCGTGTCCCCTCGTATCATCGCCGCCGTTCCTCCTGTGCTATCTCCACCTGCTTCCATGGCAAGGACTTGTCCCCTGCCATTACCTCCTCCCAGGTCCAGGATGTCCTCCACTCATCTTTCTCCCGGGTCCAGGATGGCTGCTCCTCATTCACACGCTGCTTGGTCCTTTTGTGGTGGGTTCTTCTGTCACGGCCGTCGTAAGGAGGAGACCAAGGCGCAGCGTGGTAAGCGTACATTCTTCTTTATTTAAAGAACGAACACTGAACAAAACAAACAAAATAACAAAACGAACCGTGAAGCTAATATGGATAGTGCNAACAAAACGAACCGTGAAGCTAATATGGATAGTGCAGACAGGCAACTAAACATAGATCAAGAACCCACAAAACCAAAAGGGAAAATGGCAACCTATATATGATCCCCAATCAGAGACAACGATAAACAGCTGCCTCTGATTGGGAACCAATTCAGGCCACCATAGACATACATATACCTAGACTTACCAAAACCCCTAGACATACAAAAAAACCTAGACAATACAAAACAAGCATACCCACCCTCGTCACACCCTGACCTAACCAAAATAATAAAGAAAACATAGATAACTAAGGTCAGGGCGTGACACATTTGGATTTAATTGTATGATTGTACTTCATTTTCCAAAACCTTTCTGTATTTTCCACTTCTTCCTCTTCTCTTAAGTGGGGCAGCTGTAATCTGGGAAATGGATTTGCTGTCACCTGACTTCACTGATACAGACCATCACTTCCTGGTCTTGACTGCTTCCTCTTGCTTACTTGATAGATGGCTGCCATTACATGCACAAAAACTACTTCCTCAAAAACAAATAGATATGCAACACACTAACTGCATTACCACTGCTCAATGAAGTTATCTGGCTTGTTAGAGGGCACTTTCATTAAATGCTCTTATAGAGGAACCCTGTCTCTGTATTGTATATGTCTCCTGTGGGATAGCTGACAGTGTTGTTGGCATAGAGTAATAAATTAGCAATTTAGCTCAAAATGCTTTACATTGTATGGGAAAACTCACCTCATCCACTATCAATGTGTAGCACCCACCTGAGTGATGCCTGTGCAGGCATTTCTGTCCCAGAGCTCATCATCACACATCAGCTATCACAGTAGAGAGGTCAGGAGCGATGCATGCCAATTAATCAGGGGATGATTAGGTGGCCATGATATGAGGGCTAGATTGGGAATGTAGCCAGGACACTTGCAATTAGTGATCCCAATTGATCCCAGGAGGACCTATGGTCAGGAGGACCTCGGTTTAACATCTCATCCCAAATGACGGGACCAGTGAAAATGATGACGTCAATGTGTCGGACGGCAGTAATAGCAACACAGTTGTTTAATGAAGGGAGAGGGTGTCTGCTTAGCCCATTCATAGATGTTAACTAACTTTAGAACCTATTGATAAAGGTATCTTCTTCATCGCTTGCGGTACTTCTTTAGACACATAAGGAACGTGTATCTGTCATATCAGCGAGAATACATTTTCAAAAAACCAAAGGTTCAATTACTACACACCGTCATAGGATTAGAGTTAGTGTTCCCACACTGCCATATCTCCATGTTACAGCGCTTGTTTACGGAAGACAGACAAAAAACAGAGGCGACCACCTGTGCCAATTAGCTATCTAGCGTGCTCAGTACACCTATGTGTCAGCATAACTGGGGAGGAAGTGTAGTTTGTCAACTGGAGACACACACAGCATATGGATGCAAATCTCCTACAGTAAGTGTATATTTTTTATTTGAAAGATCATTTTTTGCTGATATGAAAGCCATGTTTCGAAAACCGTATCTTAAGCGATGATTATTGACGTTAGTAAATGTTAAAACACCGTGTCAGGATTGTAATTCACATGGAGCCAAGCGTGGGTGAAGCTAACCACTGTGAACTCTAGGGAGAAAGCAGAATTCTGCCTAGAGTTTGAGAAAGCTAGTGTCTGCTCTGCTGTGGTGTGATTGGAGCAGTGAGAAGCAGGGCCCACATATCGAGCGTCAGGAGGCATAGACAGCATTTGCATAGCAATTAAAACTCGATTGCTGGGTGATTTCCATTTGACTGCATTACATTTCCTTTTTAAAGGTTGATTTATTATACAGTACTCTCTACTTTAATGAGCCTTCCTCTTCCCACCTCTTTCTTCTTCCATTTTGTTTTCTGCTCCATCCCTCCATCTGAAGTCCATTTGGTTTGTGGTTGCTCCTGCCTGGTCTCTCCTCAGACTCCAGTGGCTAATGGCAGTGGTTATTAGCAGAGCGCTACTGTTGTCTCCCTCTTAACCAGGTGACATTGTCTGCATCACTGATCAGAAAYCCTCATTATTGTGTCTGAAGTTTCCGTCTAACCTGTGGTCGAYTGCATTCATATTGCTGATTCATTTAATAAACAAATACAGTACATTATAATGTAATCCAAACATCCAAGTGAAATTATTGCATCAGTACACACAAGTAACTGCATTTCCACCAAAGAGTTTTCATTCAGGCTCTCACTAAAGGGTCAAGCTAGAATTGCAGAATACAGTACATAGCTACAACAATGGTGTGGTATGCTGAGTGTCTCAAGCATGGTCTCCGCTGTGCAGACATGCCTGACTAGACCCCTCCCCCCTCCCTAAAGGCAGGGCTTGGTCTCCACTGTGCAGACATGCTGACTAGACCCCTCCCCCTCCCTAAAGGCAGGGCTTGGTCTCCACTGTGCAGACATGCCTGACTAGACCCTCCCCCCTCCCTAAAGGCAGGGTTTGGTCTCCACTGTGCAGACATGCCTGACTAGACCCTCCCCCTCCCTAAAGGCAGGGCTTGGTCTCCACTGTGCAGACATGCCTGACTAGACCCCTCCCCTCCCTAAAGGCAGGGCTTGGTCTCCACTGTGCAGACATGCCTGACTAGAGACCCTCCCCCTCCGCTACAAGGCTAGGGCTTTGGTCTCCACTGTGCAGACATGCCTGACTAGACCCCTCCCCCCTCCCTAAAGGCAGGGCTTGATCAAAAGCATTTGGGTCTCCTGCTCTGATCCTCAGTGAGGCCAGGCCGTGATTGCCTTCTTCCTTTCTATCGGCGTACAGTATGACGGAACCGCCCAGAAGAGCTTGGCATCTGTGTGATCTCACAGGAACTCTCTACGGCATAAGCCGGGAACACAACAGTGGAGGAGAGAAAGTAACGCTCTGTGTATGTGAGGTGACCCAACTCTGATTGTTCACTACAGGCTAACATCTGATTAGCCGCAGTGCCTGTATTGTTCATGAGATAATATGACACTAGCCATGATGACCCAGTTGGAACACAAGTGTCCGATTCTGTATCAGAGTACACAACAACCTCCTGTTGACCTGCCTTGCTCCCCAACCACTTCTCACAACTACTGGCCCATCGAGAGAGTTGTTGGCCTCGGAGAAGACTGGATGAACAAATCATTCAAAGATCAGAGCAAGTGGGTTGAGTCATCACTGCTCCGTGCCACAGCAGTGGGCTCTTGTACATTGATGCACCACTTGCACATTCATTAACATTTGCAGCTGTCATGGAAACCCGAGAGCGAACCCTTTAGAATTAATTGATAAGGGTAAGGCCAGGACCTTTTTCTTTGCTACTTATGCTGTATTATGAATAGCTTAATCTCAGCAATCTTTAATTGACCCATATGATGATTATATTGAATTTTGGGTGAAACATCTGAGTGGAGGGTTGAGATGCACACCTGGCTCAGTATCATATAGATGTATTTATTTGTGCAATTATTTATGTGTTGTCCTATGCAGGCAGTTATGCACAATATACGTGAGTGTGCGTGCGCGTGTATACATTCGTGCCCATTATTCATACCTTCTTTCATGTGGCAGATATTCTGTGATGTGACTCTAAAATGGATCTTAAGGACAAGATGTCTATTTCATCATAATTAACCCTTTAGCTCAAGGGAGAGGATGCACACACTACAGATCTAGGTTGACGTTTCTTCTTAATTAACGGCAGCCCAAACCACAGTGTTGCATCAATGGAAAAGATCTCAGACCTCCCGTAATGTAGTGTACATTATTAAGGGCAGTGTATAATGATAAACACTATACATTTCCAGTTACCCACAGCATTGGTTCTCGTTTGCATACATTTTCCATTACAAAATAATCCCCTTTCTCATCCTTTCCTTGCCTTATTCCTTCTTGAACATAAACAGGTTTAAATGTGACAGACCGGCTCGATTCGGTCTTATGTAGCAAAAATTTGAAATTGTATTTTTTACATTGGATAAAAGTAAAGACTCAGAGCTAGAAAATGGTATATCATACACTACAGTTGAGGAACAATGGGAAAGTAATTCTGGTAATTCAGTCATTCTGATTTGAAAGTTGATAAACGTGTAACCTCACTTTTGAGAAAATGGCCCTTGAATATTTTGGTAAACCTACTGGAGAGCGCTTCTTTGTCTACACCCATTCAGCATCGTTCACACCCTCTTAAGCCTTAGCCCCACCCATCTTTTTAAGGATTCACATGTGAGGCCATGTAATGTACTAACCAACCAAAGATTTCAAGACTAAAGGTTGGTTTATACTACATCTATGGACAGTTGTTGCAGTGACATCATGAACATTCTATTGTCATCCGACATCAAACTTGTCGTTATGAAAAAGTATAAACACAAAAACTACAGGCTGCATGACATCAGCAGCCTGGTGTTTCAAAATATCATAACTAGTGTATTTAACACCAATAAACCCACCTGTTTAAAAATGAATTGGGTATATGTCAATCTAGCAAACCAGGCTACTAAAATAAACGTTCTAAATAATGTTTTGGTTCGTTTCTAGCTTGTTATCTAGCTAGCTAATGTTAAGTTAGCTGGCTTGCCAGTTCAAATAATGATCATATAGCTGACAACGTCTTCACTTTAGCTCATTTGTTTTCATTATTACAGGAAAATAAACTCACAACAAAATCATTATTTACAAGTTAATGTCGAGCCAATTACAGAAAATAGCTTACGGTTGTGAGTGTGACGAAATAAAAGCAGGGCATTCTACCGGATCATTTTTTCACTTGGACATTGTCTCATTGGCCTAACGTTATATCCTAATTTGACTTTGGTGCAGGTCATGTTCTTTACATTACCGTCTCTAGTAAACACGTACTATGATTTCATTTGATAAACTTTATTTGTCACATGCACAGGATACAGACGGTGTAGTGAAATGGTTACTTGCATAGTGGAGTCTTTTGTTTAGAAATGTAGCTAGCTAGCTAAACAATGAACCATAATCCCAACTCATAACATTACTACCCTGCATGAATCTGCAGGTAGCTAACCAACCAGGTTCAATGTTAGCTAGCTAAGCTAACATTAGGCTATAACTAGCAATGTAAATGGCTCTGAGAAACAAATAATATTACTACACAGATCATACACGTAATTTAACGTTAGCTAGCAAGCCAGCAAGCTAACATTAGCTAGCTAGCTAACAGTACGTTTGAACTTTAAATGAAAACGACTTTCTGACAAAATTAGGAACGTATAAAATCTGAAAATGTAGCTAGCTAGACTATCTTACCCGTATACATGGGTGGACGCTTCTCCCTCTCTGTCTGCCCTTAGTTTGAAGACGTAATCCAGAGACAAGTGTTTTTTACAACAGCCTTCTGTGTTCTTTCTCGACTCCCTCTGCATATTTGCAATTAAACGCTAGAATTTTCTTCATCTCCTTAGCTATCATACTCTTAATTCCACAAGGCATTCCACTGATTTCAAAACTCGGTCCTCCAGAAAGTGGAGAGCAACACTTTTGCAGTTCTACTAAGTGATATCTTTCAAAAAAGCAGCATTAGAAAGGAAATTACATACAAATACTGACCAGCTCATGTTATAGACAGAAGCGTGCTACAAACTCATCTCTCTGCATGTTCAGCCTTTATCTCAGCCAATCATGGCTAGCGGAAAGGTTCCTGTCTTTTTCGGTGGCTAAACCAACAATTCGTATTTATTCGTATTTCCGGACGGCATACAAGTTAGTTATTAAGGCACGTGAAAGTTCACATGTTCCAGAAGGCATTTCTGCCCAAAAATGAATTTAGATTTTTTTTTAAAGTTTATGTTCAAATGGCTCTCCTGTGACATAGTGACGTGCGACATACACCTAGTTTCATAAACACGAGTCACAAATGTCAAACTGCTGCAAAAGCTAATGTAAACCTGTCTGTCCCTCTGTGTCTCCTCCTCAACAGAGCCCAGCCAGGCCAAGTGTTTCTGTGGAAGAAAACTCAATCACTGTTCATTTACAATTAATGGGCCTTGGGAGGAAAACAGCTGCTGTGATTCATCGACTAGATTCCTCCTCGCCACAAGAACCACACCATGTGATGAATGTTAGCACCTTCTCATTTCATTCACTTTTTGTTGCTGGTTGAGACCAGCAATGATATGTATTGTAGCTAGTGCTACTGTACATCTTTCGTCTAACCTATCAAATCTCTGGAGCCGAACACACTGGATTTGACTCAATGATTGACATTGAGAGTTAAGTGTCAAATGGGGGTGTTGTGCTAATCGACATTTGAATTAAAACACATCTCCTTTTAGATCTTACCCTGCCAACTCTGCCTCAAAGTGCAGTCTTACAGTACACAACCGTAATCAATGCCCTTCACATGTTTTAGAGGATACGACAATGCAGGTATGAATAGACTGCACTATCATCATCCCTGCTTTTCAAATCAGATGTCCTGCTAGTTAACAAAAAAATTGTTGAAGCCACTGGGCGTTAAGCTAATTACCCATCTTCGCCCACTCCCCCAGTCCCCCGCTCTCCAACCCTCCACCATTTCACCCCTTATTAGAGAGGGCTGTGGGCTGCTCTTAGCACACAGATGTTAGCAGCAGGCTTTATCCATATTGGCAGCTCTTTGCCTGGGAGTTGCTTGTAAGAGGTTTCTGGTGATAAGGGGCCCTCTGTTTAACAATGAGAGCTCTAATTCATTGTTCCAGTGCTGTCAATACATGTTAAAGGTCAGTGTATGGGTTGAGTCTAATACTTTGATGGCCAAATGCAAGAGTGTCTCATCTGCTTCTTTATCGTATCGTAACACATGTTGGAGGTCTAGACAATACCAATATTGGAATAGGCTATTGATTTCCATGGTTATTGTTGCAATCCAATTTCCCCGTGCCTTCTAAAAAAAGGGTATCTTAACCATTCCAGTCTATAGCCATAAACGTTAGGTGGTAGGTGTCTTCTTTACCCTCAAACCTCCTTGCATTTACAGAATGGCTGTTGGTATTGCCTCTGCTGGGTTTCCAGCGTCTGCTGGGTTTCCAGCCCCTGTGACTCAACCAGAGTCTGATAGCCTATTGGTATTATTTTTATGGTTACGTATTTTACTTCTCTATTGTCTTTCTCTCTGCGTTGTTGGCATGGGCCATGTAAGTAAGCATTTCACTGTTAGTCTACAATCTGTTGTTTTGGAAGCATGTGACGAATACAATTTGTTTTGAGTACAATAGGCCTTAAATCACTGAGTCTCTCTCATGTCGCATATAGATATGACACAACTATAGCCCTGTCTCTTACACACATGACATTGAAGTCTTGGCAAGCACATAGAGACGCGTTAATTACCGCCAGAGGAACATCCGCTCTGAGCTGAATTACGTTTTCATTAATTAGAGAGAAACCCGGCCTCCCTCTGATCGTGTCCACAGGGTCCCACTCACCAATCCTCCAATCACAATCCCACACTCTCATATCATGTAGGAGGGACAGAAGAAGAGGGGTTGGAGCAATTAAGGCGCCCGCAATGTCATGTAAAATGTATAAATCATCTGGGCGCCTGGCGAGCTAATATTTCTGACAGGCAGTGAGATGTTTCTGCTGCCATGAAATATGCACAGTGCGTGCAGGTGATTAGTCATTCTTGGGTGCAAGGCTGGGTGTAATAGAGTTGCAATAGTGTGTGTGCAGTGGAGGAGAGGATAGGGAGTTAGGGGAGTGAGTGGGGAAATCTGATGCTTGAGCAGGGTCCATAATGTAGGTCTATATTGACCTCAATAAACACTCAGTAATCTTTTAGTGTGTTCAAGTAATATTTTTGTTTGTTAGAAGCCTTTACATTGCACATAGTATTTTTTTTTTGAAACGTATTTTATACTGTACAGTATATGCAACAAAATAGCCTAACCTGCAAGACCATATTACTTAATGTGGTAATACTGTGTGCATGAAGAAAAAAAACTATAATTTTAAGAAAGTTGCAGCTGAACTAACCCAAGTCAGACAGTGAAATCAGCCATTTTTTTCATGGAAATACTACATTTAATTTGCAAGCACTTYTATGTCAAACACTGAGTCCAAAGAGTTTCCCCCAAAAATGGACAGTGTTGACATAATAATAATTACATTTGTCCTACTTCACACATGTACAAGTGTGTATTATACATATGTGTGAATTGGAAATTTGTTTTTTGCATAACTCACTCCCCCTGAGACACCCTCGGAGAGTGCGGTCACAGCCAGAGATCAGCCATTATTGATGGCAATCCTGGAGCAATTAGGGTGAAGTGCCTTGCTCAAGGGCACATAGACAGATTTTTCCACCTAGTCGTCTCGGGGATTCGAACCAGCAACCTTTTTGGTTACCGCCCCAACGCTCTTAACCGCTAGGCTACGTGCCACCCATACGTAGTAGCAGTATACAACAGGAAAATAAATAGTATTGCAAAAACAAAAATTGCAGTTAGGCATGTATCGAGGTATTTACAGCATGGCTTCTGCCTCCAAAGACTCGTCTGCTTTCTCTTCCTTAGTGATTTGTGCCTATCAACATGGAGGTATCTCTGTGTAAGCAGGTTCTGTCAGAGAGCTGCAAGCCTGTGCACTTGATCTCCCTGACGAAACACAAAAGCATGTTGTCGTAGGGTTACAACAAAGCTCCACATTTCAGGTGTGTGGCATGTGTTAAAAAATATTGTGCCGTGAGGACACATCAGTTCTCCCTTGAGATAATAGGACTACCAAGATACTGTATTAGAGTGCAGTTTTACTTTAATGTATATAGACCATCACCTTACTTTATAAGTGAGCTGTAGTGTCTACTATGCGACTTCCACAGATCAATTCAATGTGATGTAGAATACATGTATACAGGTTGAATGTATGGATGAGTGACAGCTTTAAAAGCACTTTTATCCACCCTCTTTATACTCGACAGGAGCTGCCAAATGTGACTGATAGTGTGGTAAATGTAGCTGGACATAAAGCAGCCCACTGCACAACTCACTGTTAACCGAGCAGAGAGCATGCCCTGTAAACGAACAGTATGCCCTTGGTACAGGTAATATTTAGTGCATGTTGGTCTGACCTCTCAAAGGATGTGTCTTGCCTTGGTAAAACTCACACACGTATTTTAGACATCTGAAGAACAAAATATTCAGTTGTGTATAGAATGACTAAGAGTTTCCAGTTTTTCTTTGTCAAAATGAGAGAATGACTTGACCATTACAAGACTATTTTCCATATCATAACCCTCTTATGTTACATCCCATGAATTGAGTCAACCATATGGCCAGGTCCTGTCCATCCTGATAGTCCCATAGTTTGCAGGCCTAAACTCCATTGTTAAATTGCCCCCAAGTGAACCACTTCCCCAGCGCAATCAGTCCTGTAGTGCAGGGGGTGGGGCCAGGGCAAGGCTACAAGTGGTGGTTCTTGGAGAGGTATGCGATGAGCGCTACAGCCAGGCCCACATAAATGCCTGTCCCGATGGTGATTGACAGCACAGCCAGGAAGAGGGCACGTCTGGAGCTGGAGCTGGCCAAGTGGAAGTCCCCCTTAGACACGGCCTTGTTCGTCTAAGGGAGAGAGAGAGAAAGAGACACAGAGAGACAGAGAGGCAAGGGGGGAGAGATAGACAGACATAATTACTCAATTAATAGGAGGAAATGAAACAGTAGATTGGCCCATTTCCAGTGAGATGTCTGGGGGATCTTGTGGGGTCTCTCAGCAAAACATGGCAACACACAAAGGATAATAATGAAATCACCTGTGACTCAACCCACCAATAGGGCCTGTAGCCTTTTGATGTGCACAAGATGTTACCAAGATTAAAGTGGGATATTCTGATGAATACATTTCTGTCTCAACAACCTAGAGGTATTCCTTATCATTTCATCTACACTGTACATATCTTCCCTGACACACTTCTCCGTGAACTCTTAGCCCTTATTACCTTGCTGAGGATCATTCTGATGTATTATGTAAAGGGGAGGGGGAGTTGGATTGTTAGCAAGCAGACCTTGGTCTTTTATCTTCAGCCTTATGGGTGGCCATCAAAAGACTGCCTCCAGACAGGCTCTCTCTAACATTGTTAATTGTGCACATTTGAACTCCAAGACATGTATTAATGAACCAGTCCTCATTTAAAGATTCCAGACGAAGTTCATCACAAGGTGGGTAGGGGCTGAAAGCTGATTACCCCACCGGTGCTTGGCYCAAGGTTTCAAATAACTGTTCTGTGGTCACTGGAGGGTGAAGACAGGAGATGAGAGGATTGTGATGTTTTTATCTTGTTATTTTCTATGTTCAGACAGGTGCATAACATGGAGACTAATTTTTTTATGTACAGTGAACACAATGTAACAGCGAAATAACGAAAGGCTCTATTCAATCTATAAAGCGTTACAGATTCTGCGATAGAAAAGTAAAAGTAATTTCCAATTGAGCCGATATATGGAGTGTTTACCGTGAATGCAGTCTCCGCTGAAGCAGAAACATTGATTTTAAATTTCAGTCACGCTGTAACGCTGAACTTCCGCGATGCGGATCGAATAGAGCCCTAATTTTAAAAAATGATAAGAACTTCCACCACAACTACTGTCTCTACCGCTGTTGTCTGTCAAATGTTTTGTTACTTCTCAAATACCTTTCCAATTTAACRGCACTAAGAATTTGCCTAATTATATAATTCTGAGTGGAGATATTAGATTCATTTCTAAATCTTTTTTKGGGGGGGAGGGAAATCTACAACCCTTATGAAGCTTGCAATATCTTTGTTCATATACAGTGCAGTACAAAACTGCTTCTCGCTGAATAAACAAACCTCCTCTGCTGCTGCAGGAAAAGAGTGAGTCAGAGGAAGTGAAATGGTTCCTTGGAAGATGTGGGAACGTACGTTTTTGGTTTCCCAAAAACAACGAAGACATAAGTGTCCTGACCGGTAAAGCGTAACGTTTTTTAAACGTTCTGAGAACGGAAGTGAACATTTTGTCTGTTCTGGGAAAGTWATTTTTTTAGGTTGCAGGGAGGTTCTGATAATGTTTTACTATGATTCCTTGAAAGTTTTATTAATGTTCTGAGAACGGAAATTAAATTACTTTCTGAGAACACTGCTAGCTTAGTTTTGGTTAACTGTTTTGAACTCCAAGCACAGATAGGACACATGGACATTTATTTGCTTAAGCATTAAACATGCAAACACATTTATTTACTTTTGTGGCACAGCATCAGTGAGATTCAAACCTATGGTATTTTGATCTCTAGCCATGGAATTAGTCCAATGCACCACCAGGATGGAGCTGCTTTTCTAAACTCATACAAAGCTGTTCATTTTAGTCTATTCAAACAGATGAAATTCCAAAGGAAACAAGAACTTATTAAGATCACAGATAGAGTATAGGGTTTTCTTGATGCTGAAAACCGAATATATGTTTTTAAATAATGTTCTTAGAACATTCTCTGAATGTTACTAAAGTTTGCTTGTGGTTTTTATGGAAAGTTTTCTTAACATTCTCTGTACAATTTGAGAACTTTCATTTAAATAGAACCATAAGGAAACATTACACTGAAGTACTGAAATTCCCACAGAAGAACGCTGTTTCTTAATGTTCTCTGAACTATTTGAGCACATTCCCAATGTTAAACCAGTTGGAGAACCTCCCTAGGATATTACCAAAATTGTATGAAATGAAACCATGTTTGAACTTTTAGGAAACGTTCTGTTAGAGTAATGAAATACCAAGAAAGGAATGTTATTTTGTCAAGTTCCTTAAACGTGCTGAGAATTTTCCAAAACCAAGGAACTATCCTGCACCGTTCGCCGAACGTTGTGGGAAGGTTGTATGCAAAATAACCATAGAACAACCACACTCTCACCAAGCTCTAAGAAACATATGGTTCTCAGCATGTTATGTGCTTGCTGGAATGTCATTCTGTGCAACAGGTCCATCCTTGTCATGACAATTTTATTTTCACACAAAACAGTGCCAAAGAACAGCGATGTTGGAATCATTGACATATGGTTTAATCTTACCAGTGTATGAAGAGACCATAACAAATGATATTCAATCACAGGGAGGGATATAACACCTCTGTGTTAGGATCTGTGTAACTTTTGGGATCGTTCATAAAAGCCAGGCTTTTTATTCTCAACAAAACCAGGTTTCTATTCTTGCACAATCATATAAACTAACTAATACCCAATAGGCTAACTGAACATGCATTTTCTCTCGTACAGTTCCCTTTTTAACACCAAACACATCACTGGTGTGTGTGGCTAAAGAGCTAAGGCAGCAGCTACTCTTCCAGACAAATTTAGGCAGTTACTTTTATACATATATATATTGTACGTGGACACCCCTTCAAATTAGTAGATACAGCTATTTCAGCCACACCCGTTGCTGACAGGTGTATGAAATCGAGCACACCGCCATGCAATCTCCATAGACAAACATTGGCAGTGGAATGGCCTTACTGAAGGGCTCAATGACTTTCAAAGTGGCCCTGTCATAGGATGCCACCTTTCCAACAAGTCAGTTAGTCACATTTCTGTCCTGCTAGAGCTGCCCCGGTCAACTATAAGTGCTGTTATTGGAGCAACAACGGCTCAGCTGCAAAGTGGTAGGCCACAAAAGCACACAAAACGGGACCGCCGAGTGCTGAAGATCGTAAAAATCGTCTGTCCTTGGTTGCAACACTCACTACCGAGTTCCAAACTGCCTCTGGAAGTAACTTCAGCACAAAACTGATTATTGGGAGCTTGATGAAAAGGCTTTCCATGGCCAAGAGTCGGCTGGAGTGGTGTAAAGCTTGCTGCCAATGGACTCTGGAGCAGTGGAAATGTGTTCTCCGGGGTGGTGAATCACGCTTCACCATCTGGCAGTCAGACAGACGAATCTGGAATTTGGCGGATGCCAGGAGAACGCTACCTGCCAAAATGCATAGTGGCAACTGTAAATTTGTAAGTCGCTCTGGATAAGAGCGTCTGCTAAATGACTTAAATGTAAATGTAAAATGTAAAGTTTGGTAAAGGAGGAAAAATTGTCTGGTGCTGTCTTTCATGGTTCGGGCTAGGCCCCTTAGTTCCAGTGAAGGGAAATCCTTTATTTTTATTAATCAAATTTTTTTAGCGGGTGGAACAGCATTAATATTGCATATACAGTACTTCTATCAATGTAATTGTCTGTATAATTTCCAATCCCCCTTACWTGTAACATGTTGACTTAACTCTAGAATGCCTACTTCAAGTGTTTTAGTACTAGTCTGTAATCTCAGGACTTAACCTATGCCTTTTTTGAATAAATATGTTATTTTAAATATATACAGTGCATTTGGAAAGTATTCAGACACCTTGACTTTTTCCACATTTTGTTACGTTACAGCCTTATTCTAAAATGGAAATAATTAATAAAAATCTTCATCAATCTACACACAATACCCCACAATGACAAAGCAAAAAGAGGTTTTTCTGAACGAAAACTGAAATATCACATAAGTATTCAGACCCTTTACTTAGTACTTTGTTGAAGCACCTTTAGCAGCAATTACAGCCTTGAGTCTTCTTGGGTATGATGCTACAAGCTTGGCACACCAGTATTTGGGAGTTTCTCCCATTCTTCTCTGCAGATCCTCTCAAGTTCTGTCAGGTTGGATGGGGAGCGTCGCTGCACAGCTATTTTCAGGTCTCTCCGGAGATGTTCGATCAGGTTCAGGTCCGGGCTCTGGCTGGGCCACTCAAGGRCATTCAGAGACTTGTCCCGAAGCCACTCTTGCGTTGTCTTGGCTGTGTGCTTAGGATCGTTGTTCTGTTGGAAGGTGAACCTTCGCCCCCAGTCTGAGGTTCCGAGCGCTCTGGAGCAGGTTTTCATCAAGGATCTCTCTGTACTATGCTCTGTTCATTTTTCTCTCGATCCTAACTTGTCTCCCAGTCCCTGCCGCTGAAAAACATGGTCTGAGTGTCCTTTAGGTGCCTTTTGGTAAACTCCAAGCAGGCTGTCATCAACTATTTATTGAGGAGTGGCTTGCGTCTGGCCAATCTACCATAAAGGCCTGATTGGTGGAATGCTGCAGAGATGGTTGTCCTTCTGGAAGGTTCTCCCATCTCCACAGAGGAACTCTGGAATTCTGTCAGAGTGACCATCGGATTCTTGGTCACCTCCTTGACCAAGGCCCTTCTCCCCCGATTGCTCAGTTTGGCCGGGCGGCCAGCTGTAGGATGTCTTGGTGGTTCCAAACTTCTTCCATTTAAGAATGATGGAGGCCAATGTGTTCTTGGGGACCTTCAATGCTACAGAAATGTTTTGGTACCCTTCAACAGATCTGTCCCCCTACACAATCCTGTCTCAGAGCTCTACGGACAATTCCTTCCGACCTCATGGCTTGGTTTTTAGACATTTTTGCAAATTTATTAAAACAAAAAACAGAAATACCTTATTTACATAAGTAATCAGACCCTTTGCTATGAGACTCGAAATTGAGCTCAGGTGCATCCTGTTTCCATTGATCATCCTTGAGATGTTTCTACAACTTGATTGGAGTCCACCTGTAGTAAATTCAGTTAATTGGACATGATTTGGAAAGGCACACAACTGTCTATATAATGTTCCATAGTTGACAGTTCATGTCAGAGCAAAAACCAAGCCATGAGGTCTAAATAAGTGTCTGACCTCATTCTGTCCTCTATCAACACTTTTTAAACTTTTGGTGGCAGCGAGGATGACATACGAAAGTAGTCAAGTATATCTCCACCATGTATATCTCACTAATATAATATAGAGCTGGCTGGATTTTCCATACACCAGCAGAACAGAGAAGAAGCTACGTCTGGTGAGACGAGGGGTGGGGGTGTGTGTTTCTTTTTCAATAACAGCTGGTGTGCGATGTTTAATATTAAAGAAGTCTCGAGGTATTGCTCGCCTGAGGTAGAGTACCTTATGATAAGCTGTAGACCACACTATCTACCAAGAGAGTTCTCATCTATATTATTCGTAGCTCAACCAACTCTGTAAGGCCATAAGCAAACAAGAAAATTCTCATCCAGAAGCGTGCTCGTAGTGGCCGGGGACTTTAATAATGCAGGCCCACTTAAATCAGTTTTACCAAATTTTTACCAGCATGTCACATCCGCAACCAGAGGGRAAAWAACTATAGACCACCTTTACTCCACACACAGAGATGCATGCAAAGCTCTCCCCCRCCCTCCATTTGGCAAATCTGACCATAATTCTGTCTCGATTCCTGCTTACTAGCAAAAACTAAAGCTGGAAGTACCAGTGACTCGCTCAATACAGAAGTGGTCAGATGACACGGATGGTACRCTACAGGACTGTTTTGCTAGCACARACTGGAATATGTTCCGGGATTCATTCAATAGCATTGAAGAGTATACCACCTCAGTCATCGGCTTCATCAATAAGTGCATCGAYGAAGTTGTCTCCACAGTGACCGTACGTACATATCCCAACCAGAAACCATGGATTACAGGCAGCATCCGCGTCGAGCTAAAGGCTAGACCTGCCGCTTTCAAGGAGCGGAACACTAATCTGAACGCTTTTAGAAATCCCKCTATGCCCTCAGACGAACCATCAAACAAGCAAAGATACYYACTCCAATTCGCATACCACCCCAACAGATCCACAGATGACGCAATCTCAATCGCAATSCACACTGCCCTTTCCCACCTGGACAAAACRAACACCTATGTGAGAATGCTGTTCATTGACTACAGCTCAGCATTCAACACCATAGTTCCCACCAAGCTCATCACTAAGCTAAGGACCCTGACCTAAACACCTCCCTCTGCAACTGGATCCTGGACTTCCTGACGAGCTGCCCCCAGGTGGTAAGGGTATGCAACAACACGTCTGCCACTCTGATCCTCAACACTGGGGCCCCTCAGGGGTGTGTACTTAGTACCATCCTGTATTCCCTGTTCACCCACGACTGCGTGGACAAACACGACTCCAACACCATCATTAAGTTTGCTGACGACACAACAGTGGTAGGCCTGATCACCGACAACTATGAGACAGCCTATAGGGAGGTCAGAGAACTGGCAGTGTGGTGCCTGGACAACAACCCTCCCCAATGTGAGCAAGACAAAGAGCTGATCGTGGACTCAGGAAATATCGACATCACCACATCACCAACAAACTATCATGGTCCAAACACACCAAGACAGTCGTGAAGAGGGCACGGACAAAACCTTTTCCCCCTCAGGAGACTGAAAAGATTTGGCATGGGTCCCTAGATCCTCAAAAGTTGGACAGCTGCAACCATCGAGAGCATCCTGACCGGTGCAAATATATATATATATATATATATATATATATATATATATATATATATATATATATATATACACATATACACACTAGGGCGGTGTCAGAAAAAGGCCCAAAAAATTGTCAAAATCCGCAGTCACCAGTCATAGACTGTTTTCTTCTGCTACCGGCTTGCCGGTACTGGAGCACCAAAGTCTTAGGACCAAAAGGCTACTTAACACTTCTACCCCAAGCCATAAGACTGCTGAACAATTAATATTAATCACATTGCAAACCCGACCCCCCTCCATTTGTTTTGGTACCTACTGCTACTCGAGTGTTTATTATCTATGAATAGTCCACTTCACCCTACCTACAGTTACAAATGACCTCAACTAACCTGTACCCCACACTGACTCGGTACCGGTACCCGGGACCTGTATATAGCATTTACATTTTACATTTGCATTTAAGTCATTTTTAGCAGACGCTCTTATCCAGAGCGACTTACAAATTGGAAAGTTCATACATATTCATCTGGTCCCCGTGGGAATGAACCACAACCCTGCGGCGTTGCAAGCGCCATGCTCTACCAAATATTGTTATTTTAGTGTGTTACTTTTTTTATTAATTCTCATTAGGTTTTTCTTCCACTCTTCCTGAACTGCACTGTTGGTTAAGGGCTTGTAAGTAAGCATTTTGCTGTAAGGTCTACACTTGTCGTAATCGGAGCCTGTGACAAATCAAGTTTGATTTGGCTAGTTCAGGATATTTACGCCTCCAACTACTGATTTCCTTTACGATCCATGAAGGTATTTAAAACCGTATTATAATCYCCCACCATAGTAATAGAGTCTAGGCTTGATCAATTATTTTATATATTTTCAAAGAAGTGTGGATCATCATTATTTGGACCCTTTAGATTAATGAGCCAAATCTGTTTATGGTCCAATAACATATTTAAAATAATCCATCTACCTTGCGGATCTGTTTGGACAATTTGCACATTTGGATCACAATTATTGTTAATTAATATCATCACCCATTTTGAGTCTCTTTGCCATGGAAGAAGTATATTTCGTCACCCCCGGTCTTTGTCCACACCACTTCATCTAAAAGTGTTGAATGAGTTTCCTGTAAACAATAGCTGTATTATTATATTCCTTCTCTTTTAGCCATGTAAATACTGATAATCTTTTCTTATTATCTGCTAARCCATTACAATTATAACTGGCTATACTTATTTCACCATTTACCATAATGAGATCCAAGTTTAAATTCTATTTATCATAATATATGTTTCTAAACTTACCATAAAAACAGTACCATGATGATTGAGTGTCCATATAGCTGTACCTTGATATCTGCACTACTAGTGAGTAAACCTCCAAATTGTTCTCCACTATTCCACMTGCTAAAACCTCCMTCTATCCCAAATTGGGTTGTCATCCCGGTGACTGGCAGACCACCCCTGTCCACCCGGATCCTAGGGCSTTTAAGAGATTGGGACCCATCCTTTAAAAAGCGCACACAGTGGCACCTACAGAACAGAAGCAGATGAACAGCCAAAAGCATTTCCAACGCCCTCACCTCTATTGTATTATATACTGTTATTAAAAAAATATATACACTTATATACTGCATATCTTAAATTATTTCCACAATTAATCAATAATATGCGTAATAATGTAGGCACTTCATACGAAGGATTGTTACCTATAACAATTTTTTGGGTGGGCAATWATTATTTTGGGAAACAATTATTGTGATTTATCCTATGCTGTCCCTCACAACAAATACCCCTTAGCAACAGATGTGGGATACATGCACACTCTCCCCACCCTTCCCCCACAAACAACCACAAGCTCAGATGTTCAACAGTTGTTCCATCCCAGAGCCCAACTCAAGAGAAGACTTGATGTGCGATTGCATAGACAGTTGTAGTTGTTTGAGAAGGCATGCAAGAATGGGGAGATTTGATTAACCAAATGTCAAGTCCTAGCKGATGGAACTCAGATACACCCCTTTCCCCTGAAACACACACACGCTGGTACCCCRTTGTGACCATTTTCCCAAGCATCTCTGTGCAGTCAGACCTTTTGATTATTTTGTGCCGCCAGGGTCACAATCATTTGCCCCCTATCTGATTGTCCGAGTGTAACCCCCTCTCCATGGGTTACTGCAGCTAGTGTTGCCAGCACCACCACTACTTGGTTGATGGTCTCCACCAGAATTCCTACCGGCTAGGGACAAGGTCATAAAAGTTCTTATTAGCAAATTCCTTGTATATTATGCTCTCCCACCCGGGGCTTTGGCTTTGTTGGACCAACCCTGCCAGGCAGGCTCAGATCTTGAGTGGCGGTGCTGCTTAGTGGGTCTCTGACCGCGTTCATCTTTCTGTCTTGGCTGCGTGTAGGCTACTTACAGTAGGCCTATAAAACGGATGAGGACTTCTCTTTAGTCTGTGGGTCGCTCAGGTGGGTGTCTAGGTATAGGGTTGGGGACCGTTCCATCATGATAGGACAATAAATAAATAGACTATATTTGTAATTTATTAAAACATTTACTGTATATCCCATATCTGCACAAAATTGAAAACTCTCTCTGTCACAACTTCTGCTCGCAGACACACATGGGCTCCATTTTCCTTTTTCACTCATTTAACTCACCACACTTTCCCAATCACAAAAACACACACCCCATCTTCCATCACAACAACACTCCCCCCACATACACACCCGCACATACCCACATACTGTTCCTTCTATGTCCTCTGTTTGCTGTGTTTTTACCTCTACTATGTTGATTCCTACCTAATTTCGGGCTTTTGAGTACTTTTGTGTTCCAGTTCCTTATATTTTAAGATGTATTATTTCAATAATTGTCCTTTCGTCTAATGCTGTCTTTTATCTATTTATAAATATTATTTTACAACATTCTCTATCTTGAATGGTATAGTGTATTTCTTTATCAATTGTTGTATTTGATTGTTTTCCTGTTTTTATAACAATCCCTACCATGGATAGTATTGGGTGTTCCATTATTCGACTCMTCAATGGGAACTATTATCTAGAATAGCCATGGAGTAGTCTTGGTGTCTCAGAACAGTTGGTTATCAATGTACAGTTTATCAACTACGAGAGCTACACGTTTCTATCACTTTGAAGAGTGGGTAGAGAACTTTGCGCCGTTCTGAAACTTCCTTCAGGAACTGATCATTCATGCGCCTGAAGGGAAATCTTAACGCTACAGCACACAATGACATTCTAGACGATTCTGTGCTTCCAACTTTGTAGCAACAATTTTGGGAAGGCCCTTTCCTGTTTCAGCATGACAATGCCCTTGTGCACAAAGCAAGTTCCATACAGAAATGGTTTGTTGAGTTCGGTGTGGAAGAATTTGACTGGCCTGCACAGAGCCCTGACCTCAACCCCATCGAACACCTTTGGGATGAATTGTAATTCCGACTTCGAGCCAGGCCTAATCGCCCAACATCAGTGCCTGACCTCACTAATGCTCTTGTGGCTGAATGGAAGCAAGTTCCTGCAGCAATGTTCCAACATCTAGTGGAAAGCCTTCCCAGAAGAGTTGAAGCTGCTATAACAGCAAATGGGGGACCAATTCCATATTAATGCCCATGATTTTGGAATGAGATGTTCGACGAGAAGGTGTCCACATACGTTTGGTAATGTAGTGTATATAGAATTAAAAACATTACGTAACAGATTTCGCTACACATTAAGTGTGCGCCCTCAGACCACTACTCTACTACTACATATCTACAACACAAAATCTGTGTGTACGTGTGTGTATAGTGCGTATGTTATTATGTGTGTGTGTGTATATGCGTCTGTCTGTGCCTGTGTGTGTGTGTGTATGTCTCTTCACAGTCCCCGCTGTTCCATAAGGTGTATTTTTATAGTTTTATTTTAAATCTGATTTTACTGCATGCATGAGTTACTTGATGTGAAATAGAGTTCCATGTAGTCATGGCTCTATGTAGTACTGTGTGCCTCCCATAGTCTGTTCTGGACTTGAGAAGAGACCTCTGGTGGCATGTTGTGTGGTGTATGCATGGGTGTCTGAGCTGTGTGCTAGTAGTTTAAACAGACAGCACAGTGCATTCAACATGTCAAAACTACTCACAAATACAAGTAGTGATGAAGTTAATCTCTACTTTGAGCCAGGAGAGATTGACATATTGATGTTAGCTGTGTACAATCCAGTGTTACTCCAGGCAGTTTAGTCTCCTTGCTCAATTTCCACAATATTCATTACAAAATGTAGTTGAGGTTTAGGGTTTAGTGACTGATTTGTCCCAAATACAATGCTTTAAGTTTTTAAAATATTTATGACTAACTTATTTCTTGCCACCCATTCTGAAACTGACTGCAGCTCTTTGTTATGTGTTGCAGTGATTTCACTTGCTGTGGTATCTGACGTGTATAGTCAGCATACATAGAAACAGTGTCTTTACTCAGAGCCAGTGGCAGGTCATTAGTAAAGATTTTTAAAAGTAAGGGGTCTAGATAGCTGCCCTGGGGAATGCCTGATTCTACCTGGATTATGTTGTACAGGCTTCTATTAAAGAACACTCTCTGTGTTCTGTTAGACAGGTAACTCTCAATCCACAATATAACAGGCGATGTGCCCTAACACATACATTTTACCAGCACCAGATTATGATCGATAATGTAAAAAGCTGCACTGAAGTCTAACAAAACAGCTCCCACAATCTTTTTATTATCAATTTCTCTTAGCCAATCATCAGTCATTTGTGTAAGTACCGTCCATGTTGAATGCGCTTCCCTGTAAGCGTGCTGAAAATCTGTTGTTACATTTGTTTACTGTGAAATAGCATTGTATCTGGTCAAACACCATTTTTTTCAAAAGTTTACTTAGGGTTGGTAACAGGCTGATTGGTTGGCTGTTTGAGCCAGTAAAGGGTGCTTTGCTATTCTTGGATAGCAGAATAACATAAGGCTCCTCCACACACTTTCCCCCATGGCCCTGCAATACAAACTCAATTCAAAAGGATTTATGTAATGCTTTTTGTCAGGATATATATTTCAGTCCTTGAGCCCAAGCAGCAAGTTGTTTTCTCCTGTTCTGTGATCCATTTATATATTACTGACATATAGCTACCTCAGCCATGTCCAGACCTGAGGAACAGAGAATGAGGTTTAGCCACACACATTGTCTGGATTCACAAACTGCAGCCTCAGTTATAAGCTTTCGTGAAAGGCTATCTTATTTTCATTAAGTACAGTATGTTCAAAAATATGAGTCACCATGGTTAAAATGTGCTTGAATCATTTAGGACATCACCTAACTGCTCACTATATCAACAAGACTAACCCTAGCTCTTGTGAACTTATTGATACTCCAAACTGTAATAGGTTTTATAGAAGATTTACTCTCTTGCCCACATCACTGACTGACAAATATACTAAAGAGGCACTTACAAGACAGACCACGAAGAAGACTAATAACATGCAACGTAATAATCGCTTCATTTTCAGATCGATTAAAAAGCCTCCTACTTTGTGAAATGAAACATTGGTAATATGATCTTAAACCTAGTACTCATTACAGATGAGGAGATATACAAAACGAGGTAATCTTAAAAAAAAAAAAGGAAGCATGATGATTTCTCCAATTAGTCAAAAAGCATTGTTCATGGAAGCAAAGGATCAAGTTAATTTAAATAATGATTTTCTGCTTTTGCTGCTGCTTTGTATTGAGAGGTCAAATTTATTCTCTAATATAATATATTACATTTACAGTGTCTGGACTGTCTCTTATACACATCTAGATGTGTATAAGAGACAGACACTAACACACACACATTCTCTGTCCAACTCCAAACAATGCTACCATGAGGTCCAAAGGCTGATTATCATCCCCTGCGTGGGGATCCCTAATCCATGGATAATCTGGGCTTGATGGTATTATTTCATATAAAGAGAACTCCCACCCACAGCCCCCACCATCCTCCAAAATATAAGCCTCCACAGAGACCTTAAAGATCAATAGCAGACCTGAGCAGAGTAACTGCAGGCCATGTTACAGATTTAGTGTGCATCGAGCTGAAAGATGTGGGCCTTGGCCCCGCTGCCCCAGTGACATCTAAAATCTGAAGCATTTTTGATTACTCTAGTCTCTGTGTTTGATGTAACACACATTTCCCCAGGGGGGAGGGGAAGCCGGGCATAGACACAAAAATGTACCTTCACTACCTTCTAAAAATATATATATATTTAACCTTTATTTAACTAGGCAAGTCAGTTAAGAACAAATTCTTATTTACAATGACGGCCTACCTTAACCCGGACGACGCTGGGCCAATTGTGCGCCGCCTTATGGGACTCCCAATCATGGCCGGTTGTGATACAGCCTGGAATTAAACCAGGGTCTGTAGTGACGCCTCTAGCACTGAGATGCAGTGCCTTCGACCACTGCGCCACTCGGGAGCCCATCTATCTTCATCACATAGTGAGGATACATGCACAGTTGAACCATTCGCAGAGCTATGCGAAGGTAATAGCCTTTGTTAACATGACAATGAACCATAATTGATCTGTGTTGTTATGTCTATGATGTTACATACAGTATTTGAAACAAAAGACGAGTAATTTCTGCATGCTTAGAAAGGTTAGCAGGACATGGTTGTTTTGGCTGCAGCCGGCCGAATTGTAATGAGGACAATGAAACATTCAGTTGGGCCTGAAAATGACTGTTTATGAATATACAGTATGAGAGACATCTCTATAGAATGGCTTCGATGTTTTTGTTTAAAGTATAAGACAGTTAGATCAAGATTCCTCAGTAACTCTCAGGAGCCCTTCAAAAATACAGACTGTTTCAGATGACTGACAAATGCATCAAAATGAGCCACAGTGCTGCCAGTCTGTGTCTCGTTATTCTAACTATCATCTGTTTAAACTAGAGGATGCCACATAGGGTGTTGTTGAGTCTTGGGAAAATCTTAGACACAGTCCCATTTTCCACCCAGCCCTCCATAAATTGAACGAGCATACTAAGTATGCAAATACGATTAACAATCCTATTGTTCTGCGCAGGCGAGAGACAGTTCTTTGTAATTACTGGTTCAATTCAAGTCAGCATAATTAATTAAAATCAAAGCAAAAACGAATTAACCACGGAGCAACTGCAGTTCTTCAGATGCAGTACGGAGAAAGAGAAAAAGAGAAACCGCCACGTCATTTTGCGACTGAGGATGAATGTTTTTTACAAAACACATTACACAATTATCTTCTACCCTTGTGATCTGAAGGTGTTTCCTGAAAATAATCTTTCACATTTCAAAAACAAACTTAAATACAGTACTCCTACACTATTGTCCACAGGGACATAAATGTACTGTATACACTACATGAAAGTATAGAGAAGTAGGTCATTGTGGATAAGAGGAAAGGACATAAAAGCCCATCCGTGGTATACAGTAAATAAAGAATTTGTGCTTTGTGGATCATCGCCATCACCCAGGAAAGGTATTTGTTCCCAGCTTATTCCATACAAGGCCCACTCTCACACTCTCTCTAGCCAAAATATTATATAAAAAGCTTACTCCATTTGTATGGAGTAAACTCTAAAAGCAGTGAATTATGCACACTGGTTTAGCAAAAACAGATTGTTGCAGTTTGGTATCGGAAACAGTGAGAGACCTCCTCTCTAGGGAGTCGGGACCTATTCAACTTTGCCCATGTGATAGTATGGAGCTTAATTAAAATAAGATCTACAGTATTAATATCTCACCGTGACAAAAAAACAGGGGAATTATTCAGCTGCACATAATRTATTTTTCCATCACACCATTTGTATACACCAACACCTTAATTCAGAGAATAACAATGACCTGGTATGCTCAGGAAAATAGATAAATAACAATTCCAATACAATAATCCGTGGCAAAACCAATTACTCAAATCACAAAATCCGCCAATAACAGAAGAAATGTTTGAGTGGTACAGGTAATAGTAAAATACTATTCCTATTTGTTTGTGTCTGTGGCTTTGACAATGGTAATCCTGTGGAGAAGCACGATACCTGTCTCAACCAAAATTAAATGAGGTGTTACTTATTCTTATACAGCAGCTGAATGACCAGTCAGGATGTTTCATTTCCAGCAGATCTCATTCTGGTCTCTTGTGTTCAGGCCGTTCAATCTGTATTTGGCCCCAGCTTAATGAATCTGTGAGCCGGTAAATGGGCACATGCATAAAGATGAAGCTGTCCATTTAACCACAGCGATTGAAGTGGGTTATGTGATAATAGTCGTGGACACATGTTGTTTGCTCTTGCTGGGTAGAAAGAGGGAACACAATGCACCAATTTGGTCTTGTCGATGCACAGTTGCAATATATCAGCGACAGCTGTTGATTAAAACTGTCTGGGTCCAACCATGTAATGTGTCACTAGAACGATGGTGAGGGCCGAGAGAGGGATCCTCATGAAAACAACTATTTCATTAGTGAACCAGAGTTATATATTGCCCTGGAGAAAGTAAATAAACACCTTAAGGCTTATTCAAACCAGGGAAATASCCTCAAAGCAAAGCACTTTAAATATTCAAAGAGTTATGCATGTCCATTTACACAGCAGTATTTCTCCGTGGATCAATGGAGCGTGCAGATCTGATTTATGCTCTGTGTAATGGCTTTTAGTTAGCCTGGTCGCAGAGTTGTTTGTGCTTTAGATTGGTTTGACAAAAAAAAAGTCGGGAGAGTGTGCTAATGCACAAACAATTTTGGCAACCAGGCAGGCACTTCAGGCAGTAGAAGGTGGCAATTACAATAAAAAAATGCTCTCAGCCGGTCATATTAACTACAGAGATAAATGGACAGATTGGCCCTTGTTCTCCACCAGGTTGCTCTTGGATTGGTGCACATCTATAGAAGAGACCAACYCTTGCTTGAATATGTATTTCACAATCTACCCTCTCTGATAGTTCCTCTTAAGCCTTAGAACAGATGGGAAGTAGTGTGGTGGTGGTTGCAATATGCATGATGACCAGAGCTCTTCCACTCTGCCAGATGAGTCAGAGGAACATAGTCATYATCAACTGTTTCACTGTTGGTGTCATAATAATGAAAGTGGAAAGAAAGCGTACCAAAACACGCTTCCGCCCAGCTTGATCGAGAAAAAAAAGGGAATCAGGAGCTTGACTGAGGGACTCGAAAATCCCGCAAAAACATAAAGAAAAATGGTCACTCTGTGTCTGTATTGATTGGAGTATAGATTGAAGGGACATACAAACAGGCTTATGTTTCGGCGTAATGACCTTAGATTCAGTCTGGGTGTTTCCGCTTCGATAAAAGCCAATCCATGCATGTCCTTTGAGTTTGAGACAGTAACATAAGAGTAAGGAGTAAGGATGCTGGGAGCTGTTGATCGATATAATAACATATAGTTGTAACACTTAACTGCTCTCAGAAAATGGCATCATTACCACGTAAGACGTAAAAACTATCAGGGGTACCAATGCAATAATGATGAAGAACAGGAGGAAGAAAGACAAGATGACCATTTTGACAACGATCATGATGATGATGATGTCCTGTATCTCATTCAGTACAATAACTGCAGCTAACAATGTGCCAAAATGAATTGCTAAAATCAAAGTCATTCTGACAGATTGGTTTACGGGGTGGGGGGTCCCCTGCAATCTCACCCATGAAATCTAGATTTGTTGTGGTTAAAGCTTTTTTCCTACACCCTGTCGCCCCAAAGAGCTGTGTATTGATTGCTTTGTTCCTCCTGAAAGGAGGAAATTAATTGGAGTGTTGAGCAGTACAAAAGGTAAAGGGAACCAATTCAAATGGCTACGGCCTTTACAGTTGTTCTCAATATGCAGAAACCAAAGTACAACACTCGAAACACAGCTCTTACTGACGTCCTACCATTGACACAGAAGCTGCTTTCTGGTCTGCTTTGCTTTGAGCGTAAGATTTTGAGGGCACATTTTCACAGAAAGAGACAATAAGCAGTAACCTGATCTTGATTAAAGTGCACCTATTTAATCCCATGGGTCACAAAAGTGAGAGCATAAAGCTTTTGTACTTTGCAAGCTCCAGAGAAGTTAAAGTTGTACCTCTAAACAAATGTATCATATTATGCATTAAGGTGTCTAGTATGATTCMCAGAAGTTTCATATGATTTCTCAAAATGGTCACAATTTCTCCAAGCTGTATTTAACAGCTTAAAAAACAAATACGTTGTTGAAATGTTTTAATATTTTCTTTGCAAAAATAATGTTAAAATGGTCTAGTTTACATACAGTATGTGCCTTCATTTTCAATGTTTTGTTAATGCCTGTTCAATACGTTGTTTTGTTAATGTCAGTATTGCCTTGTAACCTAAGCTTTGTGCCTTGTATGTGATTTCATTAATTTTACAATGATATTAAATATCTGCCTTTGATATAGAATATTTTTATTCCATTCTCAGACCTTTCTTGTTATTATTCTTGTGTCTCTTTAAGAAAATTGGTTGCATATTCCTATTTATCCTTCAGCTTTATAGAGTCAGATATTCAGTTTTAATAGACTTGGTAATATTAATTACATTGTTTTATTATGGGTTGCATGTGAGGTATGTACACTGCCTTCGTAAAGTATTCAGACCCCTTGACATTTTCCACATTTTGTTATGTTACAGCCTTATTCTAAAATTGCTTAATAAATCCTGAGCAATCTACACACAATGCCCCATAATGACAAAGCGAAAACAGGTTTTTAGAAATGTTTGCAAATGTATAAAAACACAAAAACAGAAATACCTTATTTATATAAGTATTTAGACCCTTTGCTATAAGACTCGAAATTGAGCTCAGGTGCATCCTGTTTCCATTGATCATCCTTGAGATGTTTCTACAACTTGATTGGAGTCCACCTGTGGTAAATTCAACTGATTGGACATGGTTTGGAAAGGCACACACTTGTCTATATAAGGTCCCACAGTTGACAGTGCATGTCAGAGCAAGAACCAAGCCATGTGGTCGAAGGAATAGTCCGTTGAGCTCCGAGACAGGATTGTGTCTAGGCACAGATCTGGGGAAGGGTACCAAAACATGTCTGCAGCATTGAAGGTCCCCCTTAAGGTTACTAATGGCATTAGATTTGCATAGTGGCACAGTGGCAAAAATTTGGTAACAAATGGGTTAAGGTGACTGATATCTGAAACACAAACTCCTGAGGGAGGTGTTGAAAGAGAACATATGCTATGGCAGAAACCCTGTATGTGTGGGCGGTAGACAACATGGTTTATCTAGAGTACACATAAATACAGACTTTAGCAGAAAATTGAGCCGTACTGCAGCAGTTCCTTGCTTTAAGATTATCGATCTATGCATGGTTACCCATCCAAATATCACATTGTGACATTTACATAAATGTAAATACTAACAATGTTCTTAATTAGAAGGTTCTGGCTTCTAACTCTTTAGATCCAATAAACACACTTATATCCGTGCCTATCCATTCTGCACACACAGGAAATTGTGTCTATAGTATTTTTTTTAATGATGAAGTGAAGATTTCGACATCTATTTTGTGTACGTGGGTTGCTTTATCAAGGCTGCATTTTCCTTCATTATGTTTTGCAGACCACCTTTGATTTTCCTAAAACCCAAAGTGTCAGTATCAATTGAGGACAACTCAAAGAAGGAAGATGATCAGAAGAGATTTACTTAACATGAGTTTGTGCATGTGTTTTCAAATCACTGAGGCTCAAAATGTTTTCCTGTCCTGCTCCTTTCAGGATCTTTCAATGGCTGCTTTGAATAGCTTATCTTTGATAATACCCTAAAGCTTTTCAAAACCTCCCACCATGGCGATGTCGTTTTAAATCCAGCCTGCTACATTTTTTATTCTGCGTCTGCTAGGCTTTGTAGTTGGATTTTAGGGAATTGATTTTAGTGTGGGCTGTGTTGCCCATGCCAACCGAGCAGAGTTTTTTTTTTTTTTTAAGCTGGAGAATAAGAGAGATGTAGGTGTGAGTCGTGATGTGCAGTCAGACCAGAGTGATGCAGTGTGGGTAGCGGGCCTCTGCCAGAGGCTTCGAGCAGCTCACAGAGATATGAGATCATTACACACACGGGGAAAACAACTACCTACCATCTTCATCAGGTCCACTCTTATCTTCCTCTCAAGGTTAATTCATGTTGTTTTTATATGGGATTTTAAGAAATATTTGTGTGTTGAAAATGCCTAACCACTTGTATAATCTATTTGCATACACTTCAAACAGACATACACTGAGTGTACAAAACATTAAGGACACTTTCCTAATATTGAGTTGCACCCCCACAGTAGTGTCAAGTTGGCTGGATGTCCTTTGGGTGGTGGACCATTCTTGATACACACGGAAACTGTTGAGCATGAAAAACCCAGCAGGGTTGCAGTTCTTGACACAAACCGGTGCGCCTGGCACCTACTACCATACCCTGTTTAAAGGCACTTAAATATTTTGTCTTGCCCATTGACCCTCTGAATGGCACACATACACAATCCATGTCACAATTGTCTCAAGGCTTAACATTTTTTAACCTCCTGCCCTTCATCTACACTGATTGAAGTGGATTTAATAAGTAACATCAATAAGGTATCATAGACTAACCAGGTGAATCCAGGTGAAAGCTATGTCACAAAAAGAGCAGGTGTCCTTAATGTTTTGTACACTCAGTGTACATACCCCACCAGACATGCCACTATGGGTTTCTTCACGGTACCAAACCAAAAACAGATTTAATGGGTCGCTTAGTTATGTATAGAGCAGTGCCGGCCAGGGCCGTTTAAGATGAGAGAGGACGATAAATGAGTTTTAGGAGCATGGCCTTATTTCTATTAAAGCATATTAGATGACTGTTAATCATATTCCATTCACCCAGCTCAATGTAACATTGATAGGTTTAGGCTACTACATGACTCTAATTTTTCCTATACCCATCATGAGGTTGTCCAACAGTTGCAAACGAGAGTTTCTATTGACTAAATTCCGGTATGTTTATCCCCGTTTCAATCTGTTTAATACAAGTTTTTCAACAGAATCGGCGGAATGAATACACCCCTGTTCATCCACAAACACAGTTCACTTTCATAGCAGCCACATACAAACAGCATGATCCCTTTGATCATTGTATAATTCCTTCTCACATCTACACCCTCTTCTCCTCTCACCTTTTCCCTTCGCTTGTGGACTTCAGTGCACAACACGTCAGCTGTTTGTGACCAGGCGAAAAAACCTTTCCAAGCCAAATCTTCATATTAKAACTGCTACACACAGCCTACATCATTGTCACCATATTAACGTCATAGTCAACATAGCTTCTAGAACTAACGTGTTAGTTAACCTGCTACAATCATGCAGTACAGTGTACAATCAGCAGCAAACAGTTATACCGGTGGGCCCCGTTGGCAATAAATTAATAAAACCAAAAGCTTACCTTGACTAGGAAGAGTTCCAGAGTTGGATAGTCATAGCCAGCTAGCTAACGTAGTATCTCTCTCTGTTTGAGCCGGGTGTTTTAGTAGGCTATAGCTAGCTGCATTCACTAGCTAAGCAAATAAAATAAAAATACTACGAAATATAGCTCTCTCWATCTCTCTTGCTTGCTTCTCCTTTATTTTTGAAGAAATGTATTTATTCAAAACTGTTCAACTATTGTCTTTCTATCTCTTTGAGTCAACTAACTTTACTCACCACATTTTATGCTCTGCAGTGCTAGCTAGCTGTAACTTATGCTTTYAGTACTAGATTCATTCTCTGATCCTTTGACTGGGTGGACAACATTGGGTGGTCAGTTCATGCGGCAAGAGCTCTGATAGGTTGAATGACGTCCTCTGGAAGTTGTCATAATTACTATGTAAGTCTATGGAAGGGCGTGAGAACCACGAGTTTTGTATTGAAATCAATGTACCCAGAGGAGGACGGATACTAGCTGTTCTCCAGCTACACCATGGTGCTACCCTACAGATTGCTGTTGAGGCTACCGTAGACCTTCATTGCAAAACAGTGTGTTTTAATCAATTATTTGGTGACTTTTTAATGTTTCACTATTTGTATTTTTATGAAATTCACTGAGGATGGTCTTCCCTTTCCTCCTCTGAGGAGCCTCCACTGGCATAGAGCCATGTCATCGTGGAATGCTCTGCCTCCATAGGTTACTCAGGCAAAAAGCAAGTCCAGCTTTAAAAAACAGATACAAAATCTTCTTGTATCCCAGCGCCTCACCTCTTTCTAAATATCCAATTTAACGGTACTGTATATGAATATGTACAGTGCCTTGCAAAAGTATTCATCCCCCTTGGCGTTTTTCCTATTTTGTTGCATTACAATCTGTAATTTTAATTTAATTTAATTTGGATTTCATGTAATGGACATACACAAAATAGTCCAAATTGGTGAAGTGAAATGAAAAAAATAACTTGTTTCAAAACATTCAAAAAAATAAATAAACGGAGAAGTGTTGCGTGCATATGTATTCACCCCCTTTGCTATGAAGCCCCTAATTAAAATCTGGTGCAACCAATTACCTTCAGAAGTCACATAATAAGTTAGATTGCACACAGGTGGCATTAATTGAAGTGTCACATGATCTCAGTATATATACACCTGTTCTGAAAGGACCCAGAGTCTGCAACACCACTAAGCAAGGGGCACCACCAAGCAAGCGACACCATGAAGACCAAGGAGCTCTCCAAACAGGTCAGGGACAAAGTTGTGGAGAAGTACAGATCAGGGTTGGGTTCTAAAAACATATCCAAAACTTTGAACATCCCACAGAGCACCATAAAATCCATTATTAAAAAATGGAAAGAATATGGCACCACAACAAACCTGCCAAGAGAGGGCCGCTCACCACAACTTACAGACCAGGCAAGGAGGGCATTAATCAGAGAGGCAACAAAGAGACCAAAGATAACCCTGAAGGAGCTGCAAAGCTCCACATCGGAGATTGGAGTATCTGTTCATCGGACCGCTTTAAGCCGTACACTCCACAGWGCTGGGCTTTATGGAAGAGTGGCCAGAAAAAAGCCATTGCTTAAAGACAGAAATAAGCAAACACATTTGGTGTTCGCCAAAAGKCATGTGGGAGACTTCCCAACATATGGAAGAAAGTACTCTGGTCAGATGAGACACAAATGTAGCTTTTTGTCAATCAAGGAAAACGCTATGTCTGGCGCAAACCCAACACCTCTCATCACCCCGAGAACACCATCCCCACAGTGAAGCATGGTGGTGGCAGCATCATGCTGTGGGGGTGTTTTTCATCGGCAGGGACTGGGAAACTGGTCAAAATCGAAGGAATGATGGATGGCGCTAAATACAGGGAAATTCTTGAGCGGGACATTGACCCTAAGCATACTGCTAAAGCAACACTTGAGTGGTTTAAGGGGAAACATTTAAATGCCTTGGAAAGCCCAGACCTCAATCCAATTGAGAATCTGTGGTATGACTTAAAGATTGCTGTACACCAGCAGAACCCATCCAACTTGAAGGAGCTGGAGCAGTTTTGCCTTGAAGAATGGGCAAAAATCCCAGTGGCTAGATGTGCCAAGCTTATAGAGACATTCCCTAAAAKACTTGCAGCTGTAATTGCTGCAAAAGGTGCAAAATACAATGTATTGACTTTGGGAGGGTGAATACTTACGATCAAGTTCWGTTTTTTTGTCTTATTTCTTGTTTGTTTCACAATAAAAAATATTTTGCATCTTCAAAGTGTGGTGCATGTGGTGTAACTCAAATGATACAAACCCCCCAAAAATCMATTTTAATTCCAGGTTGTAAGGCAACAAAATAGGAAAAATTCCAAGGGGGTGAATACTTTCGCAAGCCACTGTATATATGAATAATGTGAAATAGTATTTTTGTTGTCTCTTGGTGTCTTTCTAATATATAACTCTTGTTTGAATTTAATGTCACATCTTGTGTTCTTGTCTCTAACTGTTCTGTACTTTGTCATGTATTTTTACATTTTATGTGGACCCCAGGAAGAGTAGCTGCAGCATGTGCAGTAGCTAATGAGGGTCCTAATAAACAAAACGTAATTCTATAAATTATTGACTTATAAACGGTTATTTATTGTCTGATGTTATACACATTCTCCTAAGACTGACTTGATATTTACTATAAATGCTTGTGGTGACCAAGCCGTAGTGTAGAGTCATTGACAKTACAGTAGTCCTTACCTCGTGGGACAGGTAGAAGGCAGCGATCCCCAGGGGCCAGAAGCAGCACACCATGGAGAAGACGCTCAGGCCCAAGTGGTCTCTCGGTGGCATCATGAGGAAGTTGTCCTCACTCTCCGAGTCGCTCGAGTACTCGCTCTGTGAAAGCACAAAGAGTTAATACTTTGAGTGAACACTGCATGTCAAGAAAGGAGAGAGGTCTACAGAAGACTGCACTGTAGCGCAGCATAGGGTGGCCTTGCTAATGTTTAGTTGAAATGATTTTCTGTCTTTATAGACTACAGATGACCTCTTGTTTTCCTCACCTCAGCACAGGTTTGTAAATACACTGACAGCTTGCACAGCTGGGCTCTCTAGCAGTCGATTTGCACCGGGAGGGCCCTGTACATATGTTCACCCAGACRGGGGCACGACTAGCCATGCCAGCTGGACAATAATGGGCAAAAAACAACCCACCACTTCGCTCTCTCTCTCGCTCTCTGCGACACAGTGCCTTCAGAAAGTATTCACACCCCTTGACTTTTACAAWTTTTTTGTGTTACAGCCTGAATTTAATAATAATAATCATGTTTAATATTATTTTTTAATGACTACCTCATCTCTGTACCCCACACATACAATTATCTCTAAGGTCCCTCAGTCGAGCAGTGAAGTTGAACCACAGATTGAACCACAAAGACTAGAGAGGTTTTCTAATCCCTCGCAAAGAAGGTCAGCTATTGGTAGATGGGTAAAAAATCCGACATTGAGTATCCTTTTGAGCATGCTGAAGTTATTAATTATGCTTTGGATGGTGTATCAATAAACCCAGTTACTACAAAGATACAGGCGTCCTTCCTAACTCAGTTGCCAGAGAGGAAGGAAACCGCTCAGAGATTTTACCAGGAGGCCAATGGTGAATTTAAAATAGTTTAATGGCTGTGGCAGGAGAAAACTGAGGATGGATCAACAACATTAACCTAAATAACAGRGTGAAAAGAAGGAAGTCTGTACAGAGCAAAAAATATTCCAAAACATGCATCCTGTTTGCAATAAGGCACTAAAGGAAAACTGCAAAAAATGTGGCAAAGAAATTAGCTTTATGTCCTGAATACAAAGTGTTATGTTTGGGGGAAATCCAACCCAACACATCCCTCACTGAGCATCACTCTTTATATTTTCAAGCATTGTGGTGACTGCATATTGTTATGGGTATGCTTGTCATCGGCAAGGAATAGGGAGTTTTTTAGGATAAAAAGAAATGGAATAGAGCTAAGCACAGGCAAAATCCTAGAGGAAAACCTTTTTCAGTTTGCTTTCCAACAGACATTGGAAGACAAATTCACCCTTCAGCATGACAATAACCTAAAACACAAGGCAAATATACACTGAAGTTGCTTACCAAGATGACATTGAATGTTCCTGAGTGGCCTAGTTAAATTTTACTTAAGTCGTCTTTAAAATATATGGCAAGATTTGAAAATGGCTGTCTAGTGATGATCAATAACCAACTTGACAGTGCTTGAATATTTTTTTTAATAATAATATGCAAATATTGTACAATCCAGGTGTTCAAAGTTCTTTGAGACTTCCCCAGAAAGACTCACAGTTGTAATCGCTGCCAAAGGTGATTCTAAAATGTATTGACTCAGGGGTGTGAATACTTATGTAAATTAAATATTTCATTTTGAAGAAATTTGAAGAAAAAAAAATCTACAAACATGTTTCAACTCTTTCATTATGGGGTATCGTGTGAAGATTGAATACATTTTGAATTCAGGCTGTAAGTAGGGACATGCTTTATGGGCTTTTTTTTTTTTTAAGTTGCTTTTACCTTAATTTCCAGCATGATCCACTAGGTTTGCTGCAGGTAGAAAGTTCTGGGAAATGTTATTTGAATTGTCTCCAGTCAATCAATCAATCAATGTCTGGTTGTGCATGTGTGTTTGGTGGGGGAATCGCCTAAGTCAGCGGCGGCGTACTTCTGTGACATTAATTGCACAAAGCCTATTATTTGTCAGGGAATACTATTTGTAGTTCAGTGATTCTAAACCTCACTTTGCTCAAGCTGATCCTTTCCAACGGACTAGTAAGTTGTAGCTAAAAATGGGTCAGTTAGGGGCAGTTAAAGGGGAGAGTCAATCAAACCAAATGCAAAATACTTCCATGGTTGGTTTCACTGACTCATGCTGGAAATACTGGTGAAAGCAAAGTGCCCAAAAAAAGCCAAAAAAAGCATGGCCCTAATTATGAGGACATTCTTGTCCTGGAGGGTGGATTAGCAGGACACGACAAGAAATCATTGCACCTCTTCAGAACTCTAGCTAATTAACTTCAGATGGATTCGGAGCAAGACGCCCAAAAAATGTAATTCACAAATCTCATTCCAGACACAGTGCCTAAATCCGACGGTAATGGAGTCAGAAATGTGGCTGCATAATAGAGGAGTCAAATGCTCCATTAACTAGATTCTGAGACACACTTCAATGTTCTATGAAAATATCAGAGTACACAGTAAATGATATATGATAATTGAAGGGACTTAGATAGTAACTTAGACAGCCTATGTAAATTTGGAAGGCTTAGACATGTTTTACCTCACAAGAACTGTAAGAACATTGTAAAGGGCAGTCCAATAACATAAAMCCACGGGAATCATGTTACGTATGCGGTACAGTATTTGTTATTCATTTTAAGGATAGTAATCCACAATAATTATTCTGTGGGCACCTCATACAGTTGAAGTCAGAAGTTTACATACACCTTAGCCAAATACATTTAAACTCAGTTTATCACAATTCCTGACATTTAATCCTAGTAAATATTCCCTGTCTTAGGTCAGTTAGGATCACCACTTTATTTTAAGAACGTGAAATGTCAGAATAATAGTAGAGAGAATGATTTATTTCAGCTTTTATTTCTTTCATCACATTCCCAGGAGGTCAGATGTTTACATACACTCAATTAGTATTTGGTGGCATTGCTTTTAAATTGTTTAACTTGGGTGAAACTTTTCGGGTAGCCTTCCACAAGCTTCCCACAATAAGTTGGGTGCATTTTGGCCCATTCCTCCTGACAGAGCTGTTGTAACTGAGTCAGGTTTGTAGGCCTCCTTGCTCGCACACACTTTTTCAGGTCTGCCCACAAATGTTCTATAGGATTGAGGCCAGGGCTTTGTGATGGCCACTCCAATACCTTGACTTTGTTGTCCTCAAGCCATTTTTACACAACTTTGGAAGTATGCTTGGGGTCATTGTCCATTTGGAAGACCCATTTGCGACCAAGCTTTAACTTCCTGACTGATGTCTTGAGATGTTGCTTCAATATATCCACATAATTTTCTCCTCCTGATGCCATCTATTTTGTGAAGTGCACCAGTCCCTCCTGCAGCAAAGCACCCCCACAACAGGATGCTGCCACCCCCGTGCTTCACGGTTGAGATGGTGTTCTTCGGCTTGCAAGCCTCCCCCTTTTTCCTCCAAACATAATGATGGTCATTATGGCCAAACAGTTCTATTTTTGTTTCATCAGACCAGAAGACATTTCTCCAAAAAGTACCATCTTTGTCCCCATGTGCAGTTGCAAACCGTAGTCTGGCTTTTTTATGGCGGTTTTGGAGCAGTGACTTCTTTCGTGCTGCGCGGCCTCTCAGATTATGGCGATATAGGACTCGTTTTACTGTGGATATAGATACTTTTGTACCTGTTTTCTTCCAGCATCTTCACAAGTACCTTTGCTGTTGTTCTGGGATTGATTTGCACTTTTCGCACCAAAGTACGTTTATCTCTAGGAGACAGAACGCGTCTCCTTCCTGAGCGGTATGACGGCTGCGTGGTCCCATGGTGTTTATACTTGCGTACTATTGTTTGTACAGATGAATGTGGTACCTTCAGGTTTTTGGAAATTGCTCCCAAGGATGAACCAGACTTGTGGAGGTCTACATTTTTTTTTCTGRGGTCTTGGCTGATTTCTTTTGATTTTCCCATGATSTCAAGCAAAGAGGCACTGAGTTTGGAGGTAGGCTGTGAAATGCCAAAACTAAAGTTTGTTTAACAAGAAATTGTGGAGTGGTTGAAAAACGAGTTTTAATGACTCTAACCTAAGTGTATGTAACCTTCCGACTTCAACTGTATATTATTACATTGCTGTGTATTTCAAAGAACCCACGTTGAGAATGCACAGAGCTAATTTTGTACTGAATAAGGGCCAAATGAAGAAGGGGAGTTTTTTTTTGCTTTCTCTAAAGTATTACAACATACCGTAATAAAGATCTTATTAACTCAAATAAAGAATGCGCTATAAAAAGGGTGTTCACCTTGACTGCTCCAGTGACAACCACCAGAAACCATGGCAATACCAGAAACCAACAGTTTAGTGTTGACCTGTAAACATTTAGTATATAAATAACTAGTCTTTGAAGGTCACATAAACACAGGAATAGGGAAATGATATATCCACAAGATAGCCATCTGAGCCCACATACAGTACATGTCTTCTCCTGCCTGGTTTGTCCAGAAGCCTCCTGAGCAGGGTAATGCCTGGGCTGTGCTACACCTGAATCARAACAGTTGGCAGAGACAGTCAGACGCAGCAGATACCCAGTGGTTCAGACTGCCTCTCCCCTTTCCTCCTATTTCTCTTCTTCTCCCCTCTCCTCTATCATMTCTCCTCCCCTGTCTCCTTTCACCATATCATCTTCTTTCCCCTCTCTCCATTCTAGCCTCTCTGAATTCTCAACAGAGCCTCTTTCATGCTGAGGCAGCCTTTGAAAAGCCTGATATTTATCAGATCTCAAGCATAAAACGTTGCTCTCAGTGAACAGCTTCAAGGACCCAAGTGATCTTCGTCCTTCAGACAAAAACTTTTGAAATCCATCTGGTCCATTTGTATTTGGCTCTAAATGCAATAATAGAAACATATATAGAAAACTTCTAACCATACAGAAATACATTCATGTGTTTCATACATATAGCCATCCCTTAAAATGTTTACATTCTAATGTGTTATGATAAAAGACAGCGCCCCCGAGCCTTACCTCCAGCTCTTGGAACTCATCATCATCGTCAATGTCATAAGACAGGGTCTGGATCTTTGCATCCTCCACAGACAGTTCCAGGAACTTTCCATCGGCAAGCATCAGCCCATCCTTGGAGGCAGCAGAGGAGCCGGATGCCAAGTCCTCTATGAAGGTGGTCTCACAGCAATCCCCGACTCCTCCATCCCCCCAGGCCCGCAGCATGTTTTCAGAGTACAGGATCAGGTTGGGCCTGAAGCGGGGGTCCATGCCCTGGGGCAGAGCGCTGGGGTTGAGCAGCTGTGGGGGTCCCCCTCCTCCGCCCACCCCCTGACCATTCTGCTCCTGCTGAGGGGACAGGTTGACCACCATGTGACCCTGGTACTGGGGGGCCGAGTACACCGACACCAGCCCTTCCTTAGTCTCTACCATCAAGCTGCGGGTGTTGATCAGACCGTTGTGCTTGCAGGAGGCCAGCCCTGCATTCCTTCCTCTCCCGATTGGAGAAGTCGTCCGCTGGGTGGGGGGCTCAGCCTCCACAGCCTGGCTGGAGCCCGACCCCGCTCCCTGTCCTGGTCCACTCTCCATCCTGACTTAGAGAGCTGGATTGTTTGATCAAATCCCCTCCTCTTTAAAGGCCTCTCTCATAGGGGCCTTGGGTTGGGGAAGGCATGGGATGGTAGGCTGCACTCTCCTGTGGGAGGTCATATTAAAATGGTTTAGCAGATAAAAAGGTATTTTGTATTCAATTTGCCTTGTTTGTTTTCATCAAAAGCAGTATAAACCCAGACAACGCTTTAAACCTTTCATACTTCCTCTATTTAGGTTACTGAATTGGTATTTCAAATGAGGAAAAACTATTTTTTAAATCAGTGTTGGGCTTTCTGCCTATTTTCATGTAGTCTTGCGCATGTAAATGTATTTTTAATTGTGTTGATTTATTTTGGTGGATCCAGCTCAGTCAGAAACATGGCCAGGTAGAGGGTTTAAGAAAAAGTGAAGAGGAGTGTTTTGTCAATTAACATCCACCATCTCTGTGAAGATTTAATGGCACAGCTGCTAGTTACAAAACATAAACCCTGCCAAGCATTAAATCCCAAGGTGTTCGTTGCTGCCTAAGGCACTTCTAACTCCCAACCTACATCACTTTGCCTTTTATCTGGTGGGGTATGTACCAACAAATGCATTTTGTTGGCAAACACACACATGCCCGCATGCACATACACACACAAAAACACACACATGCACAGCACACACGCCTCACCCTCGATCCCTCTCTCAGCCTGCAAGGTTTTGGTTCTCAACCATGCAAATGTAGTCCCTGCATATGCAGTAACGTTTCATGTCAGAGCCATTGATAATCTATCGGCATGCTCTACCGTGCCAAGGCCTGGAATGAAAAGGCAATTTTTGCTAGGTTCAGCAGTAAACTCTGTGTGCAGGATGAGAAACGGGCCACTGCAGGGGAGGCTCTAATGGACATGACATCCTGGTCAGTTTTTGAGTGTATTGCCACAGACTGTGAGAACAGATTCCCGTGCAGAACCCTGTGACCAATTAAACGCCTCACTGAATGTGGGAGGTATTGGGACTCCCTTGGCTTAATTGCAATCCTTTATTTGTTTGCTTTTCGTCTTTTGCTGAAGAGTTCAATGACCTGCTTTGCATTCATGGCCTCAGGGAAAGTTAACCAACAGCTTTAAAGCATGTTCTTGCTTTAATTAGCTAATTAAAGGCTCCAGTGGAATTAAAATGGACTGCCACTGTTCCCTTTCTATCACCTTCAATGCTCAAAGCTAATGTCAAAGCTAAAGCCTATTGGAGGGATAGTCCTTCAACTGTTCAACATTGCAATCTCTATTTACATTATGAGAATATCTAGCTGGTCACGTTTTGGCTCAGTGGCAGTCACAACACAGTGCTATCTCTGAGCATATGACCATAATTGGCCCTCACAGGACCAAGCTTTAAAAAGCTTAACTCAGCACTGAGCCTCTGAAACCATTGGAGTACATAACTTGCCTTGCAATACAGACAATAATGGGACAGTCATTCTCCTGAAAAGATACTAGATGGGCCACTTTGAAAGGGACTATATCTCCCTGTTGACAAGACGTCAATGAATTGAGAATGTGAAATGAAGTGACAATTGGTCCCCCCTTGCAACACTAAAATACAATGGAAACAGTGAAGATCATGTTTTCATACATTCCAATGACCTCTATTGACATTTTTTTTTTTTATACAGAAAAGTATATGTTTGGAAGCTATCAATCAGGCCAGATAATGTTTACGTTTTCAAATAATGAGTGTTAGGGTAGCCTACCAGTCGACAACTTAACTTTCCATGAAAGCAATATACAGTATCTCCGTTTGTGGGTTATGTGCAGCGGGCAACATAGCCGGGCTAAGGGTTGGCCAATTTCCTTGAATTTTCATAGTATACATCGTGCATGCAATGCTGGTTCAGTAAAATAACCTAGTCCATTTGAATGAATTAGAGTATAAACTAATCCAAGTGTTGGACATGACACATGGTGAATGGAGAAGTAGGCTAAAACATGGTCAGCACCGGAACAAAATAGCTGCACGAAGTCTCCTCCGGTGAATGGAGGAGCTATCCATGGTGCTGTCCTTCAAGGTCCGTTGTTTACCTTGTTTGTAATGAGTACGGGACGGTCGTCAGGGCCCAGACATCCATCACTCGTCTTGAAACAAAATCAGTCTTATATGATATACAGCCCACGCGGAAATGCGGCAATATCGTTGATGTTATTGTGGCACGTGAAGCATATGTATTCAAAAAAGCTAGTAGCCTACCCTTTTGGTAAATGTATCTGCATCGCCCCAAAAAAACGAATCAATGAAAATACCAACTGGGCAAAAACTGGTTGCATCAACGTTGTTTCCACGTAATTTCAACAACAACAAAAATACATCTGATGACGTTGAATCAACGTGGAAAACTGATTGGATTTGCAAAAAGTAATCAACATAAGGGAATGTCGTCTTTTTTTCACCCAACCTTTAACCTAAATCCAGTGACATAGTGAAATGTTTGTTGAATTCACGCTGAATTCACATTAGTTTACATCTCAACCTAATGTAAATCAAAACTAGACGTTTAAATTACTTATTTTCCCAGTGGCTAACTAACATTTATAGGCTTGCTTGTGTTCTTCGCAGTCTCCTCAATTCTTTAAAACCCAATGCCGTGAATAAAATGGACAAATGTAGGTTATACTTATATTTGAATTGTGAATAATTTACGAAGACAGTGTTATTTGGTTATGCGCTGGTGTCATCTTTGTAGTGTCATCTTGGTGCAATCATTCATTGCTGTAACCTACATGTTCGTGATCTGACTGGCAAGGCATTCACACACACTTACCTTCCAAGGTGAAAGGGCGTTCTGCGGCGAATAGGCTGGATCCCGTGGGAAACATAAGTGGACAGAGGGTTTATCAATCCGTCAGGGCTCGTTCCCTTTCTCTGGTAATTCTCTACAAGCTAACCCATATACATCTAGCCAGAACTCCGAGTCTCCGCCTAATCTGGCCAAAAGTGTTAAACCGAAGCCTCAACAGTCCGATTTCCACCCTCCAAAAAGCAGAGCAAAAAACATCAGTCAATTACACTTTTCTTTTGTGTGCCTGCAATGGGGGTGTTGCAGTTGGCTTCTGCTCAGACTGGATGAATCCAGCGGGGAAAAGATGCAGCAGCATACAAGCAACACAAGCTACAGACATACCACAAGAGCATCTTACTTGTGAAGCGAAGGCAGCTGCACTGTGCTTTGTATGTGAAAGTGTCGAATAGCAACCTTTCAGACCTTACCTAGGCTATCAGTCTAGTGTTGGATGAAGGTTCCAAGCAAAATGGGACAGTTTACCCCATGGTCCTAAAGAATGCGGGGTCTTTCAACTCGTTTTCATACTTTTTCATGCAGAAATATAGGGCTTTTGAAGAGGATTACATTATCAATGAACCATCAATATCAATGAACCATGGTTTAGTAACCCATCTGCTACTATTATATTAGGTAAATCCTATACCTCATTTTATATTGACAAATATGACAATGTAATGTTGTGGTTGTTGAAGGAAGCATTATTGACCTCAGTTTCTTGCTTGCTGTTGCTTGTCGTATCAAATAATCGGATGCTGCCCCCAGGTGTATCTGTGCTTGAACAACAAGAGGTGCTACTTTAAATATTACTGAATTTCTTGTTGAACAGAAATTCAATTCAAAGAATGAATCATTTTTGCATATATTTGCATATAGACTTTTGACATCTAGAAGACAATATATTTCAGCACTAGACAGCTCCAATTTACAGATAAAATAGATTATGAACTAAGCTAAGCAAAAAAGAAAAATCATCATGAGTGATTATGAAATCGTGTAAACATCCTGATTGAAGTGTGACCAATCAGCTTCAAATATCAGCTTGTTTGATTTTGCTGATTTATTCTAATCAAATGCTTTCCTTCAAGATCTACATGCATGCATGAGCTTGTTGTAATGTATTCATGTTTTCCAAATGTTGTTGTGTTAGAGCCTGAATTTAAAATGGATTGATTACATTTAGTTTTTACTTGTCACTGGCCTACACACAATACCCCATAATGTCAAAGTGGAATGATATTGTCATGGCGAGCCTAAATAAAAAATGTCTTAACAAGTCTCATAAGTTGCATGGACTCACTCTGTGTGCAATAATAATGTTTAACATGATTTTTAAATGACTACCTCATCTCTGTACCCCACACATACAGTTATCTGTAAGGTCCCTCAGTCGAGCAGTGAATTTCAAACACAGATTTAACCATAACTACCAGGGAGTTTTTCCAATGCATCACAAAGAAGGGCATCTGTTGGTAGATATATCATTTGAGCATGGTGAAGTTATAAATTACACTTTGGATGGTGTATCAATACACCCAGTCACTACAAAGATACAGGCGTCCTTCCTAACTCAGTTGTCGGAGAGGAAGGAAACTGCTCAGGGTGTCAGAGTCGTGTGTGTATAGGTGGCAGGGAAGTCAGGCGCAGGAGAATCAAACTTAATGAAATGGAGTTGTTTAATAACTGTAAACAAAACATAACTCCAAAATTATGAATAAAAATAAAACAAAGTGGGTACGAGGACCCATCGCGCACCAATACAAACAACACGAAATCTGAATAACAAAAAATCTCTGACAAAGACATGAGGGGAAACAGAGGGTTAAATACACAACAGGTAATGAATGGGATTGAAACCAGGTGTGTAGGAAGACAAGACAAAACCAATGGAAAATGAAAAATGGATCAATGATGGCTAGAAGACCGGTGACGTCGAACGGCGAGCACCCCCCGAACAAGGAGAGGCTTCGACTTCGGCAGAAGTCGTGACACAGGGATTTCACCATGAGGCCAATGGTGAGTTTAAAACAGTTACAGAGTGTAATGGCTGTGATAGGAGAAAACTGAGGATGGATCAAAAACATTGTAATTACTCCACAATACTAACCTTATTGACAAAGTGAAAAGAATGAAGTATGTACAGAATACAAATATTCCAAAACATGCACCCTGTTTGCAACAAGGCACTAAAGTAATACTGAAAAAAACGTGCCCAAGCAATTACCTTTTTGTCCTGAATACAAAGTGTTATGTTTGGGGCAAATCCAATACAACACATTACTGAGTCACACTCTCCATATTTTCAAGCATAGTGGTGGCTGCATCATGTTATGGGTATGCTTGTCATCGGTAAGGACTGGGGAGGATAAAAAATAAATGGAATGGAGCTAAGCACAGGTAAAATCCTGGAGGAAAATCTGGTTCGGCCTGCTTTCCACCAGACACTGGGAGATGAATTCACCTTTCAGCAGGACAATAACCTAAAACACAAGGCCAAATCTACACTGGAGTTGCTTACCAAGAAGAAAGTGAATGTTCCTGAGTGGCCGAGTTACAATTTTGCCTTAAATCTACTTTAAAATCTATGGACAGACCTGAAAATTGTTGTCTACCAATGATCAACAACCAATTTGACAGAGCTTGAAGAATTTTGAAAAGAATAATGGGCAAATGTTGCACAATCCAGGTGTGGAAAGCTCTTAGAGACTTACCCTGAGACTCACAGCTGTAATTGCTGCCAAAGGTGCTTCTCGGTACTGACTCATGGGTGTGAATACATAGGTAAATTAGATATTTCTGTATTTCATTTTCAATAAATTAGCAAACTTTCTAAAAACATGTTTTCACTTTGCCATTATGTAGTATTTTGTGTAGATGGGTGAGAAAACAAATATAGTTAATACATTTTAAATTCAGGCTGTAACAACAAAATGTGGAAATAGTCAAGGGGTGTGAATACTTTCTGAATGCACTGTACAGTACATGCATAGGTCACCACCTACTACATGTACTTCTTACCATTGAGCTATGCCCTAACCCAAATCCCCTTTAGAGTATGTCTGGATGATTCTTCATATTCTGACATGACAAAAAGGTCTTAGTGCCACCAGAAATTGATAATCACTCTTATTTGTACTAAATAACAATTGTTATTGTTGCTAGTGAATTTATTGTAGAGGTTGTGTACACCCATTAAAGGGCAGCAAGCGCTAGGGAAGCTATGCACGTCACCATTAACTGATAGAACAAGAGATCAGAAATTCTGGGATGCATCAAGCTGCAGATTGTGTGCACTGAAGGCATGTGTGTGTCTCAGATGTGTTTATATTTTTGTGAACAATTGTTTTTATTGGGTCACATCAGAGGATGGAAACCGCATATCCTGACGCAGCATTTATTGTAGCTGGGGAATATCATTTTAAAATATCTTCTGAAACGCTCCTGAAATTCTATCAACACATCTCCTGTGCTACACGCAGAGAGAACACGCTTGAAAAAATACCTTCCAGGACAGACTACATGGCCCTCCCTCCCCCGCCCTCCCTTTGCAAATCAGCTAAACTGAAAGCGCGAACCACCACATTTAACCATGGCAAGGTGAATGGGAACATGGACGTGTACAAAAAGACCAGCTATGACCTCCGTAAGGCAATCAAAGAAGCAAAACGATAGTACAGGGACCAAGTGGAGTCACAATTCAACGGCTCAGACATGAGACGCATGTGGCAGGGGCTCCAGACAATCACAGATTATAAAGGGAAAGCCAGCCACGTCGCGGACGCAGACACCTCGCTCCCGGACAGGCTAAACACATTCTTTGTCCGCTTTGAGGAAAACAACACAGAGCCATCGAAGTGGGCCCCCAGCACTCATGAGAACTGCGTGCTCCTGATCTTCGAGGCCGACGTGAGTAAGACATTTAAGTGTGTTAAACCTCACAAGGCTGCCGGCCCAGATGGCATCCCAAGCCGCGTCCTCAGAGCATGTGCAGACCAGCTGGCTGGAGTGTTTACAAACAAATTCAATCTCTCCCTATCCCAATCCATTGTCCCCACTTACTTCAAAATGTCCACCATTGTTCATGTACCCAAGAAAGCGGACACTGAATTAAATGACTATCACTGTGTAGCACTCACTTCTGTCATCATTAAGTGCTTTGAGAGGATAGTTAAGGCTCATTTCACCTACAACTTACCCAACACCCTAGACCCACTACAATTTGCGTAGCACCCCAACAGATCCACGATGACACAATCACCATTGCACTGCACACTGCCCTATTCCACCTTGACAAGAGGAATACCTATGTAAGAATGCTGTTAATCTACTACAGCTCAGCCTACAACACCATAGTGCCCTTCAAACTCATCACTAAGCTCAGGGCCCTGGGACTAAAATCCTCCATTTGCAACTGGGTCCTAGACTTCCTGATGAGCCAACCCCAGGTGGTGAAGGTAGGCAACAACACCTCCGCCACGCTGATCCTCAACACGGGGCCCCACAGGGGTGCGTGCTCAGCCCCCTCCGGTACTCCCTGTTCACCCATGACTGCGTGGTCACGTATGGCTTCAACTCAGTCATGAAGTTTGCTGACGACACAACAGTGGTAGGCCTGATTACCAACAACGACGAGACAGTCTACAGGAAGAAGGTGAGAGCCCTGGTGGAGTGGTGCCAGGAAAATAACCTCTCCCTCAACGTCAACAAAAGGAAGGAGCTGATTGTGGACAAAAGAAGACAATAGAGAGAGCACGCCCCTGTCGTGTCTGGACTATCATTAAATGTGAAGACTTATTTATATAAAATCAGTTCTCTAGGTTGAATTATTATGTGATTAAACTAATCATGTAAACATGAATTAACTGGGAAGTCGGGGCACCACTGAAAATGTGGAGATTTACAGAGTTATAATATTCCGAATCTAACTCTTCAGATATTTTAATATCTGATCAATTAGTCTTCTATTAATGAGTTATTATTATTACCTCATCAGTTCTCATTACAGAAAGTCACAAACTCTTGGATATCTGCATGAACCCTAGCCTAAATCATGAATCAGCGATATACAAATTGGCTTAATTATTTATTTACTAACTAACTAAATAATCACACATATTTACATAACAAACAGTAGATATTTGGGTTACTACATGATACAAAGAAAAAGTCCCTAGCGGACGATGCCGATATGATGGCTTGGTAGACAAAGGAAAGGGGTGGGGACTGAGAAAGAGCGGGAAAGACAAAATGGATTCACTACACACAGAGGATAATTATATTCACTGAAATGCTAATCCTTCGCACATGAACCGTCGCTCATTCGGGAATAATTGCAATGCATATATTTACGCCCGTATGTCTGTCCATCTGCTGGAGAGTCAGTTCATCTGAGAGTCACTGGTTATCTTCCCCAGAAGTCACAATGTCCTTTGTGGTTGTAGGTGGTTAGAATGGTTACTTCAGAGTACCATTCGGAAATGTTCTCATTGAATAGATGCTTCGGCGGTTGTCGGTTTTCTCGTTCTAGACTTATGTATTTTCTCGCCGCAGACTAGTAATTGTATGTCTTTGATTTGCTCTTATTCTGTAGTGATCGATAGTCTGAGTTGAACCATTTCCAGCTGTGTAGCCAAAACTACAGCTGTATGGTCCAATGATCTATAGAATTGTAGCCATTCCAAAGTGGGAACTCTGTCTCTGCGTTCTCTGACTTCCTGTACATTTTGTATGAAGTGGGTTTTATACTCTGTGGAAAAAGGGGCGGTTCTATGATGCCTCATGTGATGTCTGGGCTCACAGGGGTGTGGCCACTGACTAGTTAATCTTTATATGAAAATTCATACTCTCATTTAGAAGGTTAACATCACATTACATCTTTCACAAGTAGTTCCATGTTTAATCCCATACGTTTCATAATATTTAGATGTAAACCTGACAGCTGGTAAATGTACACTTTCAGAGATAGTCATGTGTGTTTCCTGTCCTTCATGAGATCACCAAATGAAACACACTCGTCATGACTGTCCCTTAAGCGTCCCCGGACTATTCCCACATTCTCAAAAGTAGAAATATTGTTTAATTATCCCATTTTGGGGATTAGAAGTTTGACCAAGTCTCTCTCTGGGTCCCACAGTCACACATTGCTATCTCAATACTACAGACCCAGAAGCAGAGTATTTACGACTGTCATAAACTGTGGAGAAAGAGAAAGAGAGAGGCTGTGATCCTCCCCCCAGGGCATGTCATGCCACCCCCATCTACCTCAATTGGGCTGCAGTGGAGAGGGTCAAAAGCTTCATCAAGGACCTTAGCCACCCGAGCCACAGCCTGTTCACCCACGTTACCATCTAGAAGGCAGAGACAGTACAGATGCATCAAAGCTGGGACTGACAGATTGATGAACAGCTTCTATTTCCAGGCCAACAGTCACCACTAGCCGGCCTTCAGCCAGTACCCTTCCCTGAACATTAGACACTGTCACTCGCTGGCTACCACCTGGTACTCTACCCTGCACCTTAGAGACTGCTGCCATATGAACATAGAGTAATTGAACACTGGTAAATTTAATAATGTTTACACACTGTTTTACCCTATTTATACAGTACATTCAGAAAGTATTCAGACTCCTTGACTTTTTCTACATTTTGTTACGTTACAGCCTTATTCTAAAATGTATTAAATATTTCTTTCCCTCATCAATCTACACACAATACCCCATAATGACAAAGCAAAAACAGGTTTAGACATTTTTGCCAATGCATCAAAAATAAAAAACAGAAATACCTTATTTACATAAGTATTCAGACCTTTTCCTCAGTATTTTGTTGAAGCACCTTTGGCATGACGATTCTAGTCATGGCTCATCCTATGTAACTACTGCTATACATACCTTTTCTATTCACATACTGTCCATATTGTCTGTACACACCATTCACATACATATATACTGCATTAGTATTTCAGACTCTAGTCCAGAAGCTAATTTCCTGCAATTCTATTCATTTTGCAATGGGGTTTGTACTGGGTATTTAAATTCTGTATTCAACAGCTCATTCAAATTTTTCTACTACTGTACATTGCATTTTAGTTACAGTTTCTTGCGAAAGTATTCACCCCCTTGGCATTTTTCCTATTTTGTTGCCTTACAACCTGGAATTAAAATAGATTTTTGGGGGGTTTGTATCATTTGATTTACACAACATGCCAACCACTTTGAAGATGCAAAATATTTTTTATTGTGAAACAAACAAGAAATAAGACAGAAAAACTGAAAACTTGAATGTGCATAACTATTCACCCCCCCAAAGTCAATACTTTGTAGAGCCACCTTTTGCAGCAATTACAGCTGCAAGTCTCTTGGGGTATGTCTCTATAAGCTTGGTACATCTAGCCATTGGGATTTTTGCCCATTATTCAAGGCAAAACTGCTCCAGCTCTTCAAGTAGGATGGATTCCGCTGGTGTACAGCAATCTTTATGTCATACCACAGATTCTCAATTGGATTGAAATCTCTGGAAGACTGAAACAGGTTTGCCTCAAGAATTTCCCTGTATTTAGCGCCATCCATCATTCCATCAATTCTGACCCGTTTTCCAGTCGCTGCCGATGAAAAACATCCCCACATCATGATGCTGCCACCACCATGTTTTGTTGTGGGGATGGTGTTCTCGGGGTGATGAGAGGTATTGGATTTGCACCAGACAACATTTTCCTTGATGCCAAAAAGCTACATTTTAGTCTCATCTGACCAGAGTACATTCTCCATATGTTTGGGGAGTCTCCCACATGGCTTTCGGCAACACAAACGTGTTTGCTTATTTTTTTCTTTAAGCAATGGCTTTTTTCTGGCCACTCTTCCATAAAGCCCAGCTCTGTGGAGTGTACGGCTTAAAGTGGTCCTATGGACAGATACTCCAATCTCCGCTGTGGAGCTTTGCAGCTCCTTCGGGGTTATCTTTGGTCTCTTTGTTGCCTCTGATGAATGCCCTCCTTGCCTGGTCTGTGAGTTTTGGTGGGCAGCCCTCTCTTGGCAGGTTTGTTGTGGTGCCATATTCTTTCCATTTTTTAATAATGGATTTAATGGTGCTCCGTGGGATGCTGAAAGTTTCGGATATTTTCTCATAACCCAACCCTGATCTGTTCTCCTCTACAACTTTGACCCTGACCTGTTTGGAGAGCTCCTTGGTCTTCATGGTGTCGCTTGCTTGGTGGTGCCCCTTGCTTAGTGGTGTTGCAGACTCTGGGTCCTTTCAGAACGTGCGTATATATACACTGAGATCATGTGACAGATCATTTGACACTTAGAGTGCAGACAGGTGGACTTTATTTAACAAATTACGTGACTTCTGAAGGTAATTGGTTGCACCAGATCTTATTTAGGGGCTTCATAGCAAAGGGGGTGAATACACATGCACGCATCACTTTTCTGTTTTAAATTTTTTAGAAATGTTTTAAACATGTTATTTTGAAACATGTCACCCTGAGTGACATCAGCGGAGTCAGAGGTATGGCCATTGAGGCAAATGTAGTTTGTCCGGACAGTTACCATATGGTGGTGTTGCACTGGTTTTCCTATTTCAGACAGTCAAACCTATATTGATCAGGCCACACCTACCAAACAGGAGCAAGCGTAAATGCTGTTGAAGAACGGTGCACACCGTTTAGGGGAAACGTGTTTAGTACAAACCGTCACGCATCGTAGCAAAAGATGAAACGAACTGATGCCTCATTCACATCATGTCGGGAACTCGTAATTACGTCCTTCCCACTGGAAAAAATAAATGTGAACGTCCCTTCAACTCGTAATTACGACTAGGAAACTCAGGTATGATGTCTAGATCTGATGTTTCCCACATGCTGTACTCTGATGTCACGCAACACTGAAATGGCAACAAACTTGACTGCCATTTTGGATGTCAATGGTGAGAATGGTTCTTGAGTTCCTTCCTTGCTCCGAACGCTTCAAGTCGTTCCTCCGATCACTCCGACATGAAGTGAATGCAGAAGCGACACACCCCTGAAACTGGGTTAAGTGGGCGGGGCTACATAAGGTGAAAGTTACCAGGAAGTGACTGCCCCTCAATCCTGTAGCTTTTGAATTTTGACGTTGTGTTTGGTCTTCAATGGGGAAAAACGTAATGCAATGGTCTTTAAGCGCAAAAACATCATAAAAGGCATCTGGCAGAAGTAAATTAATTCACAAACACAAATATACACTCAAGGACAGTTTATTAGGTACACCCATCTAGTGCCAGGTCAGACCCCTCCTTTGCCTCCATGGATTCTACAAGACTTCTGCTGCTGGGTTGTTGCCCTCCTACGGCCTCCTCCACATCTCCTGATGTACTGGCCTGTCTCCTGGTAGAGCCTCCATGCTCTGGACACTACGCTGACAGACACAGCAAACCTTCTTGCCACAGCTCGCATTGGTGTGCCATACTGGATGAGCTGCACTACCTGATCCACTTGTGTGGGTTGTAGACTCCGTMTCATGCTACCACTAGAGTGAAAGCACCGCCAGCATTCAAAAGTGACCAAAACATCAGCCAGGAAGCATAGGAACTGAGAAGTGGTCTGTGGTCACCACCTGCAGAACCACTCCTTTATTGGGGGTGTCTTGCTAATTGCCTATAATTTCCACCTKTTGTCTATTCCATTTGCACAACAGCATGTGAAATTTATTGTCAATCAGTGTTGCTTCCTAAGTGGACAGTTTGATTTCACAGAAGTGTGATTGACTTGGAGTTACATTGTGTTGTTTAAGTGTTGCCTTTATTTTTTTGAGCAGTGTAATTTGCCGAATGAAGCGCGAGTGATGGAGAAGGACCATATCGTTTCAAGCAAGTGCATTTCCAACCACGTTCGCTCTCCTCGATTAACTTCGACCTTTTTTCAAAAGAGTCGAGAGATGACGCAGGAGGTTAGCAAATCGAATTGATAAAAGTCCGGTGACCGGAAATCTGCTCCCTTGTTTGCTAAGCGAAAGACTTAGATTCCGAGTTTCCCCACTTGGGAGGTATCAGAATCAACCAATAGCTAGTTATACGGCCTATACAAAGAACTTATGTTAATTTGACTCGTAGTTACCGAGTTTTCGACATGACGTGAACGTGGGGAAATTCCTACCTGTCACGTGCGCACCCCGTATCAAACGCTGGCTAAAAACTAGTTCCAGACTGGGAAACGACATATTACAACGGAGAAGAACATTCCATCGACAGAGGAGCGGGAAAACAGTGAAAAGGGGAAACCCTGTAACACTGGAGGTAAGAGGTATCCCCTGTTATTATAGTGTTATTAGGCCGCACTATTCCAGCTTTCCGTAGCCCGCTAGCTAGCTACTGAGCGATGCTGGCAAGCTAGCTAGTTGAGGCAGGCTTGCCTTGTCAAAACGGGCCCCTGCTGATAATGAGGCAGTCTGTAGGTAAACTGTTGTGTTGGAGTTAATCAGCGACATTGGCAGCCACACCTGTTCACCGTAAATATGAGGATAACGTTAGTGTTTAAAAAGTAGAGTTGACTTACCTCCCAGCTGATACAATCAGATGTTTCAAGTTCAAAGTTAGCTAACGTTACCAAGCTAATGTTAGTTAGCGTTTTCTAGCTAACTGCAGCAGCCAGCGTTTACCATGTATGCAATGCGCTAACGACTGTAGTTAGCATTTGCAACTGCTAGCGAACTAGCTAGCTAACTGTTACTCAATCTCTTATGCAAATGATTCAAACGATGTTCTTAACTAACGTTATTTAGGTAATTTAGTTGGTTTAACTAACAAAATACTTTACTGTCTACATGTTAGTCGATATTATTGTTCAACACGACTAGCTGAGCTGGCTAGTATAACCTGTTAGCTGGCTTTTTAGTGTGGCGTCATTTCGCTAATTATCTTTGCCTTGAAAAAGGGATGTTCAAATAACTCATAGTGAAAAGGAAAGTTCAGAAATGTATAGTTGTCCTTTAACCAATGGCTTTATCATGTCTATCCTTCCCAAGAAGGGTAAATCTTAAATGCAACTAAGCCTTCAACAACTATAACATCATTGTCTGAGTACAGTATTTGCCCATCCAGTATCTCACTGATTGGCATAGTCTTAATTGCTGATTCAAAATTACTTTTCAGGTGCAAAACTAATGTACAGCTCTTTATTTATATATGCAGATATCAAAGTATATTGATATTAAGCATTCCTTTATATTTTCCTTACAGCAATCATGGTAGGCGAACGCCGCAATGGGAACCTACTTGTCCAGCTGGGCACGAAGCTGCAGGCCTATCCAGAGGAGTTGATCCGGCAGCGGCGGACTCACGATGGCCAGACAGAGTACTTGATCCGCTGGTGCCTGCTGGCCATAGACGACGGTAGTGGCTCAGGTGGAGGGAGCAATGAGGCAGGAGGAGGTGGGGGAAGCAGTTCAGGGGTAGGTGGCTCCAGTGGCTCAACCTCAGGCGAGAGCAAGACGGAGAACATACTGATGTGGATGTCAACGGAGGATGTCTACGCCAACTGCCCCACGCTACTGGGCAAGCGCAAGGCAGACACCCAGCGGCCCCTCCAGGAGGAGGAGAGGCCCAGTGGAGAGTTCCCTGCTGATGTCACCTTTGACGAGGTGGAGCTCTCAGACATGAAGGACGATGTCAAGAACTTGGTCACGAGGGCCCGCAAGCAGATGGCCAAGAAGAGCGACTTTGCCATCAGCATCACACACACCATCCACGTGCTTAGTGCCTACGCCAGCATCGGCTCACTGGTGGGCGTCTTCAAGGAGACGGGTGCCCTGGACCTGCTCATGGAGCTGCTCTGCAACAAAGAGCGACAAACCCGCCGAAGTGCTGGGAAGATGCTCCGGGCTCTGGCCTCTCATGACGCAGGTATGGGGTTTTGATAGTTTCATTCTCAGACTGTCCCAGTGTCAGCCATGTAGGAAATGAGAGTAGAGAGACTGAGGCTGTGGAAGGGGATTTAACACATTTCCAACCTATCACCTTTTCAAGATCACTGACTGGACAGAAAAATCAGGCTTACTGGTAGGCTAGGGAGGGTTTCTGCCCTGTTGTTTTTAAGCTAGACTATCCTATACTAGGGCTCTATAAAATCTGTAATTCAACCAATATTAAAACACTTATTGAACTTAGTAGGAAATCAACTAAATATATGTAACTTATTAGATCATTCATTAATTTGCCCAAGTTAATCATAAGACATGAACAAAATGCATCAGTGATTTGTATTTTCCTGCAACTTTCTGAAACGGCACAGGAATGTGTGTTGTGCGCGTATGTCTACACTATGTAGCCTTTACCGATGTTGCTAATGAGCACCTTCTGGTAAAGAGGTTTGCTAATGGCAATGTTGTGAACAGTGCCCCATGCTGGGGGTATGGGCATGCATAAGCTATGGACAAAAAACGATTGCATTTTATTGGTAGCAATTTGAATGCACAGAGATACTGTGACGAGATCCTGGCCCATTGTCATCCCATTCATCTGCCACGATTACCTCATGTTTCAGCATGATAATGCACAGCCCCTTGTTGCAAGGATCTGTACACAATTCCTGGAAGCTGAAAATGTCCCAGTTCTTCCATGGCCTGCATACTCACCAGACATGTCACCCGTTGAGCATGTTTGGGATGCTCTAGATCGACATGTACGACCGCATGGTCCAGTTCCTGCCAATATCCAGCAACTTTGCACTGCCATTAACGAGTGGGCACTCTCCTAAAAAATTACTTTTAAAGTTAGTTAAATACTGTGACTTAAATATATTTAGTTGAAAACAACCCACGTCTTCTGCTACTATTCGACAACTCGGATTCGATATTCAGGCGTCAAGTTAATGCAGGACTGCCTTCACGCAGAAAAGGAAAGATAAAACACAAACGATCTTGCTGCATTTTTTTTAACGCAAATCTAAAAGTCTGCTTATTGTAAATTCTGCTCGGCTTCAGTCAGGGTTCGCTCCAAATCGTGAAAGTACGAATAATTTTGTTCTTCAGTTGCAGTTCTCCACTTGGATCAAATATATTTGTGCTCTTCATTGGATCTCCATACAGCACTCTTGACTGTGTAGGCTACTTTTCTACAGTACTTTCCTCCTGTGTAGTTTTTCTCTGGTAGCAAGTTAAAATTAAATTCAAACTAAATATTAGAAATGTAGCTGGTGAAATTCTTTCTAATGATAACCATTAGATATATGATGGCCAAGCATTGTTTTACCAAAAAATACCTTGCTTTTTCATTGTAAGCTAATTTACATGTGTTGCTGCTAGCCAAACAGCGTTTCACTTCTGCTGTCATCTGATGAAAACAATTTTCTACTGAATGTGTTACACTAGAGTTTTATGCCCCGTATTACTCTATTGAAGCCAAAAAACACTTTCATTCAATATGAAATGCTGGTGAAATGGTTTAGAACAGATTTTGGTGGTCTGCTTTTTGAAAATCCATGTTTCTAAAAGCTGTGAGCCCTGGTATTTGTGGAATGGAGACTGATTAGTTGCCTTCTGAGAACACAAACACTTGCATCTTTCATAGAGTGGGGGCACTATAGTAGGACTGCCCCCCCCCCCCCCCCGATTTTTGTTGTTGACCGATTGGTCAATGTTTAACCTATTTCTCCATATATTAGACACCTTATGTTTTAATAAAATCAACTATATGTAGGCTACTGAGCTTGTCTGATGCGTTTAAGCACTATGATTTAAAATGAAGACACACAAATTACTTGAGGGAACCTGAGATCAATAAGCCTAACCAGAAGAAAAAACCTGTTCCTGACACCCCCCCCCCCCCCAGCCTGCTGCGGCTGGTCTTTCTGCATTTAGTGAGTGCCGGTAATAGGCTACACCAGCGGTCAACAACCTTTTCCATTTGGAGTGCCAATTTATTTGACCATTTCTATTGATATGATTATGATTTTCATATGCACAATTTTATGGAACAGTTTAATTTGTAATCGTCTTCATATCTCAATCAATGTCATGTGGTCAATCAAAATGTTACAATTCGAAAAGTAAATATCGCTAATATGTAAGAATAGCATACATACAGCCAACAAATAAAAACATTGCATTCGGTAGGTAGAAAATATCCTGGTTTTAAAAATAAATATCCTAGAAATCACATTGGCTATGCATGGCCTGTCTGCAAGGAACTTAACATTGTATAAACTTGGTCCAGCCCAAAGCATGTGCTTGCAACATTGTATAAAATATTTTGGCCCCTCAGTTTCCCACAGCTGTAGGCTACTTGCGCAAGGGATAATAAGTAATCGGGTAGGTCTATTTTATGCCATTTCCACCAGATCAGAGCATTTAATTTTTTTCCCCCTTTCATGTTGAGTGGTTGTTGGAAGAGGAGAGGGCTGGAAAGATGTTTTTGAAATAGGCTACGTTGAGGAATTATTGTCGTTATCAATGAATGTAAAAATACTTTGCTGTTTGAGGCCAAGACAAATTTACTTTAAGCTTCTCAGTGGCGGTGAGTTAAGACAATCCTAAATAGTATCAGATCCCCAAATGGGCACATTTTTATGGGCCTACATTTGTGGGCAGTCCAGGTAACCTAGGCCTACTTCTATGCATAATCAAGTGCGTGTCCTTACTCAAGATTGACAGGAGCGCCCCAAACAGAAGACAATTAATAAATTGACTACTCGTGTAGTGTATTTGTTACTTTACAGCCTTATTCTAAAATGAATTAAAATCAAATAAAAATCCTCAATCTATACACAATACCCCATAATGACAAAGTGAAAACAGGTTTTTAGAAATTTGCAAGTTTATTACAAATAACAGCTGACTGATGCACGTGTGGCACCTTTTTATAATTCAAATACTAAAATGGTTTGTGTGATATTAGACCTTATTAGTTGAGTAACCACCTATGTAATTTGTTAGGTTATCCAGGGATTTTTCTGCCATTGAAATCCTTAGGCGGGCCTCTTAGGTGGCCCAAAAACGCTTGTCTAAACGGTGTTAGTCTTTAATTACACTGGTACACTTTAGGAATGGAAAAATGCTTTCAGTTTAACTTTATATAGAAAAGAAAATGGACATATTTTGTATTTATTTTTACCCCTTTTCTCCCCAATTGGTAGTTAGTCTTGTCCCATCGCTGCAACTACTGTATGGACTGGGGAGAGGTGACGGTTGTGAGCCGTGTATCCTCCGAAACACAACCACAAGCTTCTTGACACAATGCCCACTTAACCCGGAAGCCAGCCGCACCAATGTGTCGGAGGAAACATCGTACACCTGGCAACCGTGTCAGTGTGCACTGCGCCCGGCACAGGAGTCACTAGTGCGCAATGGGACAAGAACATCCCTGCCGGACAAACCCTCCCCTAACCCGGACGACGCTGGGCCAATTGTGCGCCGCCCCATGGGTCTCCCAGAGCCTGGACTCGAACCAGGATCTCCAATGGCACAGCTAGCACTGTGATGCTGTCCATTCGACCACTGCGCCACTTGGGAGGCCCTTAAATATAGTCTTTGAACTAACATTCACAAATAAAAGCTAGTCAGGGAGAATTGACAGTTAATTTAGCAGTATTGCGTTCATGTTTGATCAAAAGAACACAGTATTAGCCATGGCGAAATGCCTATAATTGCAGTATATTAGCTTTAAAACTGCAACATTTTCTCTCGGCTCCATGTCAAAATGGGTAGAATTGCAGGAAATGTGCTTTCAAACTGGAAAAAATTCTCCCAGCTTGTTGGAGAAATGTGAATTTGCAGGAAATTGTCTACACCGCCAAGATGGGGGCCTCTAAAATTCACCACTGCCGGCGGGCCAATTGCGCCCCCTGCCACGCCCACCACTTATGCCCCCTTTCAATCCAGACAAAACCCTGTTATCTCTGTGCTGTTAAATTGTGCTTTACCGGAATAAAAGAAAGTTACTGGAGACACAACTCATTTGGATATACGTGCTGAGGTCGATATGTAAAGCTTATTAAAGAGCAGTGATGCTATCAAGAGCAGTGTGCAGGTTTCTTTTCTCATTTTATTCAACTGTTACCATGCACCTGCAAAAAAGATGGCTCAGATGTGCGAGGGCCTTTTGAAATTTCTATAGGTTTACCATCGGCAATAGTTTTGGTAGTTTTTCTTTAAACAATCAGTGTATATGGTAATTTTTTTGATATACAGGGTGAAGTTGATTAGTTTCGTAAGGACAGTAATCAATTTGAGGTGCACTGCATGACGCGAGAAAAGAAGATGACTGAGTAAACTTCCAAGCGGTCAAAGCCATTCCATGGGGGTGAAATCTGTAGTTGTGCTCTATATTCATTGGTTATGTCCTGGCTAATTTGTAAATTATAAATGTTGATACATTACTTGCTCAAACACTTAATCTGCACAAATTACCAGATAATTATTGGATGATGGGGATTTTAGAACCAAAGTGTGGGGGACAAAAAAACGGACTACATTGTGWTTTTCACAGGACTCTCATGTAGCTTGTTTTTGTCGGCCAATCATCAGTGGCACTAGTCTCTGACTGTCGTGGCAAGCAAGTTAGGATATCACTGGAAGATTGAATTAAAATGATGCCGTTAAATGAGAAGGATATGTTTCAATGACCAAGAGCCAGCAGGTGGGCTGCTACTTACAACTTTGAATTAAGTTATTGTGTAGGACGGGGGAAAGTGCAGCCTATAATCTTTGATTAGCTAGTTTTAACTAGCTTCTCTTCTTGGTTTGATGCAGTAAAAACGAGTGCTATGTATTCAGTGGATGATAAATAACCTAGCAGCTAGAAGTTAGTAACTAGTACAAGTGGGCTTCTTTGCTTCCCTCTCTTCCTCCTTGTGCTACTCAGCCACAGTCACAAACACAGCACGGCTTTTCTCCCACCTGCTGCCAGCTCAGTTTTCCTCTCCTTTAGTTTGTGCATTTAAAAGCTTCAGTTTATAACATAGCAAAAACAATGTATTTTCTGCTGCTTCCCTCATTCGATTCAGATCAGCCGGGTCTGAATTTGACAGGGTCTATACAGGGCTGGGTCTGGTTGTCCGTTTGGACCGGGTCTCCAGATTTAAAACATACATTTATTCAGGTAGGGTCCAGGGAGGAAAGCTTGTTGGACCTGAGAAGACATCTAATCTTAGAAATGTGTTGAATTGTCTTGAACGGGAAATATTCATATCCCAAATAATAGGTCATTAGGTCTGTGTGATATTAATAAAGGTTCAAAGATATTCTTCTGTAAACATCATTGGCCTACGTAATGGTATTTCTGAACTACTCATAGCTTTATTTTCTGAAGAGGGGCTTGAATTCTGGGTTTAGCAATGCAGTTTTTCCACTGGTTAATCTTACCTTTGGCTGATGGCCTTAGTTTGCGTAGCATTTTCTATTTGACCAACAATGCTTCCGGTTTGATTTTAAAGGTGTGAGTCTTTGGGTAATGGTTAGACTGTGGGCAATGGTTAGCCTAACTATGGGCTCTTGTACTTGCCCTTTAGTCATGACATGAATACTCTGTAACTGTAACTTGGAATTCTGTGCAACTAGTCCGGATGTGAACCCGGATCAGTTACAGCTGTTTGTTATTCATTTGAATATACTCTGAATTGTTGACATTGGCTAAGTCTGTAGCAGTTGACAGCCATGAAACGTGGTCAGTGACAATTCACTGATGCAATGACAATCTGTACAATGCAAAACACTGAAAGATTAGTGGTACTGGTAAAGCCTTGTACCAGGTCCCACCAAGCATTTCTTTACCATGTTTTTTGCGTTCCAACTGACCCTTTTTGGCAATTTGATGTAGCCAGATTACAGAGAATTCCCCAGTTGTAGAGCTGTTGAGGTTTTTCTCATATGCGTCATCAATGAATGGTAAAAAAAAGAAGGGCCTACTCATCTTCCCTTTATAAAGAGGCCACGTCGGCCACCTTGGCTGATTGGAATGTTTGTTTTAAGGTTTCTTAGCAACTATGTTTGCTGGAGGAAATGGATAACATTTTCATGTTTGATAAGAAATATTTTTTTGAACATGCTTTATGAAAACAGTCAACATTCATTGAATTTGGTTGGGTTGTTGATTGTTATGGTAGGTTACTTTTTCTCTTATTAAGCCACTCACAATTTTCCTTACAACAAAAATAAAAAAAACTGTCTGCTCTGTCTTGAATGGAATAACACAGTTATAGTGTTGTATTGCGCTTCGGTTTCTGTACTTTTGGAATTCCCACTCCTTGGGCCATGACGGTCCAACCTTGTGGACTCTTAAATGTGACTCCCCTATCAGGATTGCCTGAGACCTTTTGACATGGCGCTAAGTAGAGGTCGACCGATAACATGACAACTTAATCCATTTTAGAATAAGGCTGGCTGTATGTGGAAATAGTCAAGGGGTCTGAGTACTTACTACGAAGGCACTCTATGTATGGGGGACAAAGGAATGGTGTTGTCAAGTTATGTCAACCCCTATTCACACTGAGTCCATTTTAACTTGTGATTTGTTAAGCCAAAATGTACTTCTGAACTAATTTTGTCTTGCCTTAAAAGCCATGAATACTTATTCAGTAACTATTTTAGTTATTGCATTTTTATTCATGTCAATTTGTAGAATTTTCTTTACATTTTGAAATGGAGTACTGACAATTAAAATTAAATATATTTAAATCTCACGTAACACAACAAAATGTGAATTAGTTTGTGGGTGTAGACTTTCTATAGGTACTATATGTACTATGTAGGCACCTGGGCTCAGCCATAAGGGAGAATAGGCATCTACCACCCCATTACCACTATCAGATTACAGGGGGGCAATGTAGTTTATTTTTTTAATATATATATTTTTTGGTCTGCCCTTTTGGTTCGTAAATCAGCATCACCCGCTAATTACCTTGTCATTTTTGCAGATTGTGTGTGCTAGTAATATATTTATTGTTTACTTGTTAGCTGTGAGGTATATAGCTAAACTTTGAATTTCACCACATCTTAAATTTGAGTGGTTTGGAAGGTTTTACCGAGTGATCTCTCTCTTTTCGGCCATGCAGTGTGCCTCGCAAAAGTGATCGCTGTCCTCCTTATGAAATTATTAACTTCCCCCTGTATATCAAATGACCATATACACTGTTTAAAGCTGAACTACCAAAACTATTGCTGATGGTGAACCTGAACAATTACAATAACATCTATTGTATGCTCCTTTCAGCAGGTATAGCCAGACGAGTCGTCTCGGGTACTTAGTCTTCTTCTTTTTGTCCTGGGTGGGACATAAGGCTGCAACAATCTTCTGCCACTGGAATTTGTCTTTGGCTACAGTTTGCACCCTGTCCCCTGAAAGACCCATCTCTTCCAGCTCAGCCACCACTGTCTGTCGCCATGTTTTCTTTCCAGTTATCCATCTGCGGGCAACTTTGGGCAACCCCTCTGTCATTGTATTTTTATTTCCAGGTTTCTCTTCTAACCGTCCTCCTATACAGGTTTTTGTTTGGCCTGAAGCTGATGTAGATCTTGCAGCGGCAACTATTGTGTAAGGCATCAACCTTGCTCAACTCAGTCTTGACTACCTGCCAGCACTCAGCAATATAAAATCAGCAACTTCACATTGCTGTTATAGAGCCTGATCTTAGTTTTAAGGCTGTATACTTTTGAGTTCCTTATGGGACGTAGTCGACTGAAAGCTCCTCTGGCTTTGTTTAGTCAGGCCTTGATGTGTGTTTTTATTTTATTTTTATTATTAGGCTTCCAAGATAGGTAGTTGTCGACATACTCAAGCGTCTCTCCATCGATGGTAATTGGCGGTGTATTAATGTACATGTCTTGGGTCTTCTGTATGTTCATATGGAGACCAGTCTGTTTAGCATACATGCTGAGTCTGACTACTCCTGGAGTTGGATGATATAGAGGCCAGATCATCAGCAGAGTTGAGGTCTTCTAGATGGAAGACGAGGGTCCACTGGATTCCTCGGGCATGGTCAGATGTTTGACACATTACCCAGTCAACGGTAACAAGAAAGGATGCAGACTTGTCTGACACCAGACTTAAGTTGAAGTGACTCCAGTAAGAGAACTATCAAGGATGATGCTACATTCAAAGTTCAAATGAGGTTGACAATCTTGGGTGGTATTCTGTAGCCTCCAAGGATTCTCCATAACCTCTCATGGTGAACACTATCCATTACCTTCTTGAAATTAAGTTTATCTAGAGGGGTGTATTCCACGTGAGGCACTGCTCGACGTTGTGCAGGGCAAAGATCTTCCTATGCGGAACCCTGCATTTTCTTGTCTTAGTTTGTCATCGACAGCAGTGCCAATTCGTTTGAGGATTATCCTGCAGAAGATTTTCCTGGGGATGGAGAGGAGTGTTGTCACATTCGCAGAGGTTTCCTTTCTTTGGCAGTTTGACGATAAGTCCTTTTCTCCAGTCTTGTGATATGATATTATGCTCCCAGATCTTGCGAACGAGATCAGTCAGCACCTTGGTAGTGGTGTTGACGACAGCTTTAAGTAGCCGTTGTCTCCGGTAGCTTACTTTTATTACACTATTTTCAACCGCGCGTAGATGAGGATAACCTAGCAAATTACATAAGCTTTATTTGAGTGACAACCTAATATCACTCAAGCCATTTTAGCATTTGAATGCTGAATGTGCCACACAGGTGTCAGATATCAGGAACAGGCCGCCTACCCAGCATTGCGCTGGGAACATTGCTCAGTTTGACTACGTTACTGATGCTGCCTGGGGGCATGACTAGATTAATGACTGTCAACATTTACATGCAGTTTGACACTGAAGGAGAGGATGCATCAGTTGTCACAAGATGAGCGGTATTTTCGTAAGGTAGAATGTAATATGAGAAACATTTTAGTGAACTGGCAATTTGTAACATATTAATACATTTTCTGACCAATGTATTCTACACTTGGACCGGTTTGGGTCCCGCGGACCGATGCACTTGTATCTTAAACATATTTGTATCTGGGACTGAAGCAGTGAATCATTACCTCACTTTTTTAGAGTATGTCTTGGAGTTCAAATTGAGTGCAACCAAACATGGTTGTTAATCAGGTAGAGGGGTGTGTGCATATGCAACTCTCCTGGGACAGTGGTAACCACCTCATTAGATACTAGGTGTCATGAGACTAACAAGCAGTGACGATTCAGAAGGTAAGCTTAAAATATAGTGTCCACATAAAATAATGGTGCTCCTGTCTTCCCACAGGGAGCCGTGCCTATGTGCTCCTGTCCCTCAGCCAGCAGGACGGTATTGAGCAGCACATGGACTTTGACAATCGCTACACCCTCCTGGAGCTGTTTGCAGAGACCACCTCCTCTGAGGAGCATGGCATCTCTTTTGAGGGGATCCACCTCCCTCAGGTAGCTACCAAATAATATTCCATGTCTCTGTACTGTACTCTTACTTACCGATGGGTTCCTACATGTACCTCTAGATCAAACCAGTGAATTACCGGTCGTTGAGATGTAATGTGACGTTTCCCCTGTGCTCCAGATCCCAGGGAAGCTGCTGTTCTCCCTGGTGAAGCGCTACCTGTGTGTGACGTCCCTGATGGACAAGCTCAACACGGCAGGGGTGGAGTCGAGCTCTGAGCGACAAGACGCAGCAGGCTCCTCAGGGACAGGCCACCAGCCGGAGAACCTGCGTGTCCAACGAGAGTTTGAGTTCACCATGGCCATGGCTAACCTCATCTCTGAGCTGGTGCGCGTCATGGGTTGGGACCGCAATCGGCAGCCGCCACAATCAGCCGGCCTGGTCCAGGGCAGCGTCTGCGGGGAGGACCAGGAGGACGAGACGCCCCGCCGTGTGGTGCGTTCTATTTTCCAGCCCCGCTTCTCTGCCTCTGCTTCTGCCTCTCCTGCCGCTGCCGCCGCCTCTAACATGGCAGCCGCCACACCACCCAAGAAGAAGACCGGCAACGGCTTCAAGACGCGCACAGACTTCGCAAGCCGCTCGGCTTACGTGGAATATGTGCAGGAAAACCTGAAGAGCGGCATGCTGGTCCGTATGTTGGAAGATTATGAGGAGGTCAGCGCTGGTGATGAGGGGGATTTCCGCTACAGTAATGACGGCTCGCCACCAGTGCAGGTAAAAAATCACACCTTGTATCAGCCTAGACTGTATCACACAGCACAGGCTCCTGCAATTTGAGTTAGGGTTGAGTGGCGACGGATTTGGAAAAAACATTAACGCTGTTAGGTCAGATTTGCTGTAAAGTGATTGACCTATTGCTATCTTCTTGTTTTTCTGTGCACAGGTGTACTGGACCTCCCTGTCTCGAACCTACTGGGTGCACTGGCACATGGTTGAGATCCTGGGCACTGGCACCAGTGGACAGGGTGAGAAAGACGCCCAGGAGAAGGCCTCCACCCTGACTGAGACCATCAAGCTCACGACTGGTAAGAGAATCCCCTGCAACCACAGACTCACTCATGTAAGTGACTTTTAACAGTAACTTGGCTCCGAAGCACCAAAGAACACAAACTTTGAGCCCTAATGCACACACAGGGTATTCTGTAAATTCAACAAATTGCCATAATGTTTTTATTAGAAACTGTTGTCTAATATTGTTGTCTTCCCTTGTATGCAGTGAGTCAGACATTATTCTCCAAGCCTCCTGGTGGGCTGTACTCGTTGCCTTACCTGGCTGAGGGGCTGCAGTCTGACGGCGCCACCCTGAGCAGGGCCGAGTGGTGGGAAGTGCTCTTTTTCATCAAGAAGCTAGAACCAAAGCAACAGCAGGAGATCAACAACATCCTGTGTCAGAGCCTCGATGAACAGGCAAGTGCCCATCACTGGCTGTGGCGGGCATGAAATGTTGTCAGCCGGTTAATGTCATACAAGCCTTTTGGATCATCTACATTTTTAAAATCAGTATAATAAATCAATTATATACACATTATCACAATAAATGCATTACTTATTTTAGGTCTAAAGAAACATGATGTGAAGAAAATGTATTTCAGAAGAACAGAATATGATTTGCCCTACTGTATGTTATCTGACTATGCACCATGCTGTAGGCTTGTTAATTTACCAGACAAGATGTTCTTAAGTCCCGTGCCATTATTTTATAATAAGAGGAACATATTTGAACTTAGCTGAATAAAATAGAATGGATAGTTTTCCCTTTTCGGAGCGAGAGTGCGCCCATATGAAGTGGCTATGTTGAGCGTAAGTGATCATTTGAAACATGTACTATATGCTAGATTTAGAGTTATTTAGGAACTTTAGTTGTGAGTGATGCAAACCTTAGAATGCCTTAGAAATCACAAAATATGAGCTGCATGATGCAACCTATAGGCTGTTGATGATTTTGAGAAAGTCACACAAAAAAGCTTGCACTCTGTTCCTTGTCTCAGGCTGCACACGGTGTTCTCTCAAGTGATCATATTTTCACCCGTCAGAATATTCTCAATTTAATCTGGTCTTTACTTTAATGGCCCATTTTTTTAAATGGGCAAGACAAAAAAGGTGTGTCATCCGTATGCCTTGGAGTAGCGAATGGAAGCCACTTCCCCGCCGGTATGTTTTACATGTTTTCACAACAAAACATATCTTATTAAACTGACAGTCCCTCTGCGTGCTGGAGAAAGGAATGAAGGAGAGGGGGGAGGAGATGGAAACTCACGGTGGTGAGATATTCTGTTGCTAAAGGTAATGTCTGGCTATTATGGAAATATAAAAATATATTCACTATAAAATACAAATTCACTAAGTGTAGGCTAAATCTGAATTTGTTTAATTTAGGCTAGACCAAAGATGTCTTTCTGCCAGGTGTAATATGTGGTTGGCTATGTATTGTGTAACAGCACAATCCATTTGAAATCAGTTTTTTTTCTTTTCGTCTTGGGCTCATAAAGGCTTATGCGTAAGCTCCAATATGCATATGGGTGATTTGAATTAATCCTCACCTTAGAAAGTGCTGTCCATTTTGTTGTTAGGCTCTGAAACAACATTCACAACGGCCATGTTTTCCACTCAGTTTCAAACTATTGATGATCTCCTTTCTTCAAATTGAGCAATCACAGTGAGGTGAGTTGTAAAAGCACATACCGTGTTAAGTGTTTTGATGGATGTTCGAGTGAAAATAGAGCCCCCCCCCGCCACCCCATTCGTCTTTATTTCCCACTCTCTAATCCTCTCACTCTTCCTGCTCTTTTCATGACGCTCACCCCCCATGGATGTTGAGAGTAGATTTCATGTTTTTGCCTTGCCTCTCTCTGCTCTGTCAGATGTCAGACGTAGACGAGGCCACTCTTATCCAGCTGTCGGTGCCAGGCGAGGTGGCCCGGAAGCTGCTCCACTACCTGAAGCAGACCCTGCAGAACTCGTGTCTGTGGGACCTGCTCTGCTCCCATGCCTTCTCTAAACACTACCTGCGGCGCGGTGGGGGAGGCCTGGAAGACGATGAGCTGCTGCCCGACGGCTCCCTCGGATCCTCTGGCCTGGGTGGAGGACGGGGCAACTCATCTGATGCTACCGCCGCCGCCTCTTCCTCCTCTGCCATGGGCTCATTGTCCAAGAAGCCCAAGAAGGAGAGTCCTACGGACTATTGCTCTGACACAGAGTCTGAATTGCCCATGGAAGATGAGTCTAACTACCCAGAAGACCTGATGGAAAAGATGAAAGGTGTGGCAGTCTGTTTGAACTTTGTTTGTTTTTGTTGTTGGCAAACTACCTCTAGCTGTAGCCAACCCCTTTTTCCAGAGAAAGACAAGTGAAACCATAAACATGCCCAAGAATACAGGCGTGTTTTTATTACCTCACACTGTTGCACTCTAGCCTGATTTTAAATATTGACAGCCATTCTTGCTCGAACATGCTTTGCCTTGTGTTTTTTTCCCCCACCAGTGTTTAACAACCCCAAGGTGCAGGGCAAGAAGACAGCCCTGGAGAAGCTGGGGGAGGTGGTTGACATCATGAAGAAGAGTGGCTCAGATCCAGTCCAGCAGCTGGCTGGGATCAAGTTCATCATCCAGGTCCTAGAGGACGAGGGGCCTCAGGAGAGAAGCACCCTCAGGACGGACGCTGTCCAGACCATACGGTAAGGCTGCAGCCTGCACACTTTTATTCTCTTAGGGTCACGTTTGAACTCGAACATTTGTGTTCTCCAACATGATCTTTGAATCCCCCAGGGATAAAGTCCTGAAGCTTTTGGTCGAGATACTGAGTGGGCAGCCCAAGGAGAACGTGGTCAGCACCCTGCGTCTCACCCGCGCCCTCATGGTCAAGTACGAGTGGAGGGTCTCCTTCGCCACTGAAGGTGGCGTCAAAGTTATCCTCTCCTGTATGCAGGAATACCCCACTGTCCCACAGGTCCAGCAAGTCGCTCTGGCTGTGAGTTCTCAATCACTTTGTTTCTTTTTTTTACTCCCGTTTTGTTATCTAGCTAGTTTTGTAATGAAAGAGCACATGTTTCCTTATAGTTTTAGGGGATGACAAGTCATGACAACACTGCAGCTGTGAAGTTATCTATCATGTTTCTGTCCACACTTACATAGTGTGTGTGTGTGTTGGTTTCTCCCCCTCCTCCCTAGACTCTGATGGTTATCACAGGTGCCAGTAAGCATGACCTGGGCAGTATGAGCAGCTGTTATCTTCCTCTCCCCGAGTCTGGCACACCCATGATGCTCGGGGTCTTTGCCAGTATTGGCTCTGCCACCGCCGAGGGCTCCAAGGGACTGCTGGCTGCAATCCCCGCTGGCATTGAACTGATGCTCAACACACCTAGGTATGTCTTTTACACCCCGACTGGCTCTCAAAGGGAATGTTAACATGCCCAACTCCACTGTTTCCTATGATGACACTGCTATGTCACAGTGGCGGCTAAGGGATATCTGCTCTCTCTCTCCTACCAGGTGTATGTTGTCGGTGAGGAATGGTCTGTTGGTGATCATCATGCTGATCTCCAGTAGTAAGAGCCTGGCGGAACAGCTGGTGGCCTGTGACGTCAGCGCTGTGCTCAAGAAGTGCCTCACAGCTTCGCGGCCAGTGAACATGCTGGCCATCATTGCCCTCAACCACATTTCCATGGTCCACAAGCTGGAGAAAAAAGGTACGATTTCATTGCTTGTTTGAATACACTCCTTCCGGTTATGTTTAGGGGTTCCTAGCTAGCTAGTTGCACATATGCTTTTTATGCCATGCCTCTTGCATTCCTATAATAGATCCTTCTTCCCACAATAAATGATAAAGAACATTTTATTGTCCTCTTCTTGTGGGCTTATGTCCTAATGGGGACAAAGAAGATTAAGTAAATAAATTCTGTTCTGGATATTTTTTCCAGAGTCAAAGGATGAGTTGGACTTCAAGGACACAGAGCTGAAGATGCTGGTGGTGAGCCTGAAGGAGATGACGGCAACCAAGGAGGTGATCCTGACGCTGGAGCAGCTGCTGTGCGACGACGCCTCCCAGCTAGAGGAGGAGCGCAACCAGGTGACCCGCAGCCGAGAGACCTACCAGGACCTGGTGCGCCTCATGGACCAGCACCGAGCTGACCGGGCCGCGCAGCTCTCCATCCTCAGGTGAGACGGAGGTGCTTGTTGTGCTGCCAACCGACAGGGTTTAGTTGTTGGAATGTCATGTCAGTGCCTCGATCATGTCATCAGTGTACTGTGTAATGAACCTCCAAAGGGCATGTTATGTATGCAATGCATGTATTTTATTTTCAAGAATATACAAACATTTGTATATTCTCTCCTGTAGAATATTGAACAAGTTCTTGGACAATTACCTGGAGGATCTGCTTCCATGGCATGAGAGCATAGAACCATGCTTGTCTTCTATGACCGCATTCATCAATGACCGTGAGGTAGGAAAGATCCTCCATGATTATAAACCGAAAGGCACGTAGTTATAATCCTCTACGTTTCTATGTTAGGTATGTATTCAATTAATGGTCATGTAATTGACACAAGGTTGTTTCGTCTAGGTTGTCCAGCTGCTCATCCGCTTCCTGTATCGCCTGGCCTCTGTGAACAAAGACTATGCTGTGGTGATGTGTCGTCTGGGCACGAAGGACGCCCTGGTCAAGGCGCTAGACAAGCACAGTATCAACCTGCTGTTGGTCACAGAGCTGCGGGACTTAATCACAGACTGTGAGAAGTATGCCAGTCTCTACAAGAAAATGACCACCAGCGTTCTGGCTGGTTGCATACAGGTTTAATACAAATTCTACTATCTTACCTATTCAGTCAGTTACAAGACTAGGTTTCTATATTGTAAAATTCTATATTGTTTAAAAAAAAATGTTTTTACTTGTAGGTCTTTGAAATGTTCCTTCAATAGTGGGTGCCACATTTGGCTTGCAAGTGTCACGCTACTCTGTTGCTAATAGCTCATTTGTAATCTGCTGTCCTTTCTAACCAAATACAGATGGTTTTGGGCCAAATAGAGGAGCATCGGCGAAGCCACCAACCAATTAACATCCCTTTCTTTGACATCTTTCTGCGCAATCTGTGCCAAGGTGTGTTTATTTAAATTATTTTATATCTCACTTTAGCTGACTCAAATCACAAGTGAATACCAGCCTTGCATAGAAATGGTGCCAAAATAAATAATGTCATTACTTTTGTATTTTTTTCTTCTTCATAAAATCAAATGAGTACTGTAGATTTATTTACTTTAACCAAACATCCCTTGAAGTTTTTATTTAGCCTCTGAAAGTTAAAGTACAACTTGTCTTAAACTGTCATACTTTGTCTATGACCATTAACAGGATCAAGTGTGGAACTCAAGGAGGACAAGTGCTGGGAGAAAGTGGAGGTTTCCTCTAATCACCATCGAGCCAACAAGCTCACTGACAAGAACCCCAAAACGTACTGGGAGTCCAATGGCTGCACAGGTTCCCATTTTATCAACATCTACATGCACAAGGGGGTGGTGATTAGGTACGTCCACACATCACTTTGGCCATACAGAGGGTTTAGAATGTTGTCATTTTTAATCTTGGTGTATGCACTTTTTTTTTTTTAAAGACAATTGAAAATGAAGCACACCTGAGTTGCTCACTTTTACCTTTCCTGTATACCGAAACTTTTGTTATTGCCTTGTTCATGTGTCTGTGGATTTTTATGCTAGACTGCATGCTCTCGTAAACAACTGTGGTTACCTCAATGACATTGATATTTGTACTTTTAAAAAAATGATTTACTCTTAACTATTGGGAACTTACTGTAAGTAAATGTTCTCCTTTTCTTGTTAAACTCAGGCAATTGGCAGTGCTTGTGGCCAGTGAAGACTCCAGCTATATGCCTGCCCGCATGGTAGTACTTGCAGGAGACGACCCCACAAACATCAACACAGAGCTGAACACAGTAAGTAGCTGTATTAAGCCGACAGGAGTAGGAAACTTTTGGAAGTAGGTTCAATTTACCATCTTGTCTTTTTAAGGTTTAAGCCCCTCACCCACCCACTTTGTTTTAACAGGTCAATGTGCCTCCTTCAGCCAATCGCATTGTGTTGCTGGAGAACATGACCCGCTTCTGGTCCATTGTGCAGATCAGGATCAAGAGGTGTCAGCAGGTGGGCTGTGGAATCATGAAAATTTGAATTTCAGTTTACTTCCTGAATTGACATGGTACTAATCTCAACCCTGGTCAGCAGGGCGTCTCCTTTTAAATTTTGAACCTGCTCTTCCCACCAGGGTGGCATTGACACAAGGGTCCACGGCTTTGAGGTGCTGGGGCCTAAGCCCACCTTCTGGCCCGTGTTCAAGGAGCAGCTCTGCTGTCGCACCTATCTATTCTACACCACTAAGGCCCACACCTGGTGCCAGGAGATCCTGGAGGACAAGGCCCAGCTGCTGCAGCTCTTCAACAAGTAAGCCTGTCTCTACTATACACGGTACTACAAACTACACTGACCCCCTGACTGTGCTAACCTGGCCTGGTGTGTCTCTGCAGACTGAACAGCGCTCTGCGACATGAGCAGATGTTTGCTGACCGCTTCCTGCCTGATGCCGAGGCAGCGGAGGCTCTGGGACGTACCTGCTGGGAGGCCCTCATCACCCCCATCGTACAGAGCATCACCATCTCGGGTAACTTTTGGAGTCTGTCTCACTCTCTTTCGCACTCACTTCCTGCACTTCAGCTAGCGTCTATCTGTCATACATTTTCATCAACTAAGATTCAGTCAGTTGTAGTTCAAATAACTTGCTTCTCTTCTCAACTCCCAACAGAGACCCAAGTCCTCAGTCCTCTCTCCTGGCTGCTCAGTGAGTACCTTGACAACGCAGAGTCAGCCAGGCGCTGCAAGAGCCGGGCCGCCATCTTCAACTCCCGCGTCCGTCGCCTCACCCACCTACTGGTCCATGTGGATACCAGCAGAGTGGACACAGAGGAGCTCAAGCCGCCCATCAAGTGCAGTGAGTAATCCTGTAACGCTATACCTTACCACGCATTTACTTCTGATAAACACTCAAGGCTGCTATGAGTCTTTTCTCTGTCCAGCTTCACAACCTTCAGAATAGTGAACTGACAATTATTGCCCCTGGAAATGGGTGCTGGGAATTGCCAATCAAAATGAGCTGAGAATACGTCTTAGTAGACTAGATTTTGCATGGTAGTATAAAATTTGGAAATGCGAGCGTATTGATACTTAATTTACTTATAGTATTTGGTAGACACCACCCATCAAGTCTTCCGTATTTCAAGGTATTTCTTTTGTTTTCAGAAGGTATCAACCGAAGCAAAGATTTAAAGAGTAAGTAACAGTTTAGAGGCTAATGTACTGCATTTCGTTTTAAGTTATTCTTCCAGCTCAATGGCACCCCCATTTTTTTATTTTTTTATATATATATATTTTTTTATATATAACTAATGACTGCAACATTCCGCTTTCCTCCCACACGCAACCCTCCAGTTTCAGTTGAAAATGATCAGGACGATGTGTTATTGATTTTGTTTCTTTGTTGTTTTTGGCTGCAGATTGTTTTTACCCTGATTTATCTCAAACCTTTTTGTTTAGAAGGTAACTGAATCGTCATTTACTTTCAGATGGAAAAGAGGGAAAGAACAAAGATGCAGCCGCTGTCTCCTCTTCCTCCTCCTCCAACTCTGTCAAGCCGAAGATGAAGAACACCAGCAGTATTGCAGGGATAGCACTGTGTTGGCAGGGCGTTGTACAGAGACAGGTAAGCCACTCCTATATCTCTAAACTCTGAGGCCTATTATAAACCTACTCTGATCTAATGTCCTTGAAGTAAGTTGGTGTAGTAACTCTTAAACTTATTTTATTTTTATTTATTTTTTTGAGTCAAGATGGCATCACTAAATGAGTCTTTGGCAGGATTTCAAAGTTGGAACTCATAGATAAATAAAAACTTTGGAGTGATGACTTGACACATGTTTAACAGGTTAAGAAGTTTTTGGACTCTACGTGCAGCCTGCCAGACTTTGTGGAGCGCTACAGGAACATGTACCTCCGTCTGAAGAATGCCATGGAGGAGCTGTTTGGCCAACAGACAGCGTTTGTGCTGGCTCTCCGCCACGGCTTCTCTGCTGCTCTCCTACAGCTCTCCATCCTCACCGCCATGCACGTGAGTTATACTAGACGACCTATACTCAATACTACTTGGGTCATATTAGGGCACGCAACGGAAAACACACACAGTTCTTCCCCGTTCCAGTCATTTTTCTTCTGTTTGGTGCCTAATGAACGTAACCCGGCAGTGCACCGGTAACACATCTATTCTCCAGATCACTGCTCTTTGTGTAGGTTGAATTCTCCATCTCTGTGTTTGCAGGTGAGCGAGCGGTTTGCCCAGTACATCGACTTGATGATCCAGGAGAGTGGAGTGGACTCTGGCAACGTGGAGACTCTTAACCAGTTGCAGCAGTTCCTAGAACCCATGCTCTTCCTCTCCGGCCTGGAGCTGGCCAACACCTTTGAGCACTTTTACAGGTAAGGCCACATTTCTATCCCTGTAGTTGGTAAGGTCAACCTAACACCATTTATTATTCTGAAAGGGCCATATTGTACCCGAGTCTCAATCCATCTCGTTTCCTCCTCCGCAGGTACTACCTGGGTGACAGGCTGCTAGGCCAGGGCAAGGTGTGGCTGGAGAGTGCTGTCATAATGCAGATAGGCACCTGCTTCCCCAACCGCTTCCCCCAGCAGATGCTGAAGAACCTTAGTGAGTCTGAGGAGCTGCAGCAGGAGTTCCACCTCTACCGCCTCCAGCAGCTGGATAAGACCCTTCAGGATGTCGACGAGGAGGTGAGCAGAGGACGAGAGCCACTATTGTATCAGGCCCTGCAATGTTTTAACTTTTTTTTATATAGCTGATGCTCGTTTCCAAAGCAGCATACACATGTTACGATGTGATATGCGCTAATGGGAATCCAACCCATAACAAACTATTTTTGTCCTTTGCTGTGCTACAGATGATGGATGATCAGCCGTCGGAGCCTGAGGAGGAGAGTGAGGTGAAGGTGCTGATCCTGTCTCCTCGCTGCTGGGCTGTCTCCTCCCCCTGCTACATGGACAACCACAGCAGATACTTCCCCAAGCAGCTCTGCACCTACCTGGCAGAGTTCACGGACTTCTACTCTAACAGTCAGTCCCTTTCGGTTATCTCTTTTCAAAAAGTTTGGTTGTATGCAATAATTTGTTTGCCTCATATTGATGTATTTTAATATTTCTCATATGTGACTGACCGCCTCGATTCGTAGCTAAATTTTTTTTTTTTTTTACATTGGATAAAAGAGACTCAGCTAGAAAATGTTATCATACACTACAGTTTAGGAACAATGGGAAAGTAATTCTGCTTTAAAAGTTTAAAAGCCCCACCCTTCTGTTTAAGGATTGACATGTGAGACCATGTGCTAAACAGAGCAAATATTTGGTTGTTTACTAAACTACTTAAAGTCTAAGTGTTAAAAGTAGTATCCTACTATAAGGAAAGAATCCATGTAAAATACACTTATCTAGTCCTTGGCCTATGTCCTAATCTGACTTTGGTGCAGGTCATGTTCTTCACATTCACGTCCCTGGTAAACACACTATCAAATAACATCCACGTTTATTTGGTACATGCACTGGATACAGAAGGTGTAAACGGTACAGTGAAATGGTTACTTGCAATGTTCCCTCAACAACAACAAAAATTAGGTGCTGAGCAAATTTCAGGTCTGCTGAGCGCAAACTTGAACGTTGTGTAAATTCTGTGCAACTTTCAGCGTGCGTTTACTGTGAACACTGCAGGCTGTACTTGCTTTAAGTTAGTTTTAACCAGTGGCCTACATAAAAAACAACGGAGGAAATGCATCCCATAACATTTTAACATGGAAATGGCTGTTCTGTCATTCAGTCTACAATAGCAGCCAATGTGTGGTGTTCAATGTAAGCCTACATTCCATGAGACTTACAACAACAAACATGCAGGGCTTGACATTAACCTGTTAATCCACTTGTCCTTCAGACAATGAGGCGATTGAAAATGTTGTTGTGTTTGATGCAAGTAACCACTTTTACCATATAAAATGCATTATTATTCCCACACCATTATTACATAGAATCTGAGAAATCATGCTACCCTCTGCCTATTGGCTACTTAGCTTATTCAAGCCGGTCTCAAAATACAACACTGCCTCTTTAAGACAAAAGCTCCTTTACCTGACCGCCTTTTCAAAGATGTCAAGAAATATACATGTTTTGTTCTCTTGTAAGAAGCAATTACTCCCCTATTGCTGACTACAAATTATCTATAACTGGGCTAATAACTTACTAGCTACCAAAGGATATGACAATAGTGTGCACATGTGGCTACATGCAGCTCTTGCTTTGATCTCAAAACGAAGTGAATCGCACAGATCCATATACGGCAATGGTCTATTTGCATATAGGCCTACTGCAGCTCTGATTGTTTATACCGCACCGGTCTGTGTAGAGTACGGGCTGACTAGTGCATGTCAATGCAATAGAATCCTACTCCGATGCGTTCTGCCTACAACAAAATCTCTTGCATAGTTCATTATGTTTTGATATGTTGCATTGAAAGTGGCTAATATTGCATTGATTCGATCACACCTGCCACAGTAAAGGGAGATGTTAATAGTCCTAACAGGGAAAACACTAGAACAGTGGTCTCCAACATTTTCTGAGTCCAGATCACGGAGTCAAAATGCAAGCTGAGATCTACCGCTCAGATTATTTAATAGGACTTAAAAAATGTAAGCCTGCAACATTAACCAATTTATAAACCACATACTGGCTTTGCTTGAATTGCCCTGCCAATGAATGTATTGTTCAGGGCATTAAAAAATTTGAGGTAGGCTATATGATCACACTGGTAATATAGCTTTTTTTAAATTAATTGTGAAGCACAGCTGAGTGAATACATTTAAACAATTGGCTTTTATTTTTATTTCTCTGGGCTGATGGTGCCTGCATCTGATGGGTTTTTTACATAAATATTTACTGATCGACTAGGAATTTCTTGGATATTGACCAGTTGATCGCGATCGACCGGTTGGTGACCACTGCTCTAGAAAGTTGAGTGAAGTTTAATCTCGTGCTTCTCGCTGTTGGCTGATATTTCTACGCAGCAGTCTCGGGGCTACTACGCGCGCAGCTTAGAGGGAACATTGGTTACTAGCAATATAAAAAAAGTGTCCAGATAAAATATTTTATCATTATTAGATGACTCTTACCTGACACACTTGTATAAATTGATAGGTCATTTGAAGGAAATGCTATAACCAGCCACATCTAGCTAGGTGGATGAGTCACTATTGTCTAGACATGTACACATGTTCATGAAATACAATAGATGGTCGTAATCAGACACACCTGGCTAACTTGATGGGTCATGTAATCATTTGGCGAAGTGGAGTCTTTTGTTGAGACCTCTAGCTAGCTAAACAATAAACCGGCGTAATCCCAACTCGTACTACTAACACCAATACAAACATTGTCATAGCTGTAGTATGAATCTGCAGGTAGCTAAAGCTAACCAACTAGCTATGTTCAATGTTAGCTAGTAAATATTAGGATATAACTAGCAATGCAAATAGATTTCTGATTCCAATAATATTACTACACAGATCACACACATAACGTTAGCTTGCTAGCTAACGTTACGTGTATGATTTGTGTAATAATATTATTGCCAGTTTGCTAGCAAACAATACGCTTTAACTTGGAATGAAAATGACTTTCTCACAAAATTAGACACTTATCTGAAAATGTTGCTAGTCTCTTATCTATCCGTATACATGGTTGAACACGTCATAGCAGACTGGCACCATTTGAACTCCATTTTGTTTGTTGCCACATTGTTTGGCCAGAGTTGTGAAGTCACTCCCGTTCACAATTACCGTGGCGTGTGCAGAAAGTAGCCCATCACTTTTTCCAACTGATCTGTCAATAGCGCCTGCTAAATTCAGGGCATCAATCCTGTTGAAAAAAGTAGCAAAACTTTTATAGTTCTCGATGGCTAACGTTATATCTTTCAAAAAAATTGCACGATACGAAGGACTGTCAACACATACTGAACAGCTCACGTTATAGCAAGAAGCATGCTACATGGCAGACCAATCCAAACTCATCTCCCGGCATGTCCAGCCCAACCATTATCTCAGCGACATATGCCTAGTTTCCTGAAATGAGTCACACATGCCAAAATCTCATTAGAACCAGTCCGTTACAATGGCATCTTTCAGAACGAAAGTGCTTGAGGCTAAACGTTGAGTGATGTGTGTTTGTCTGCAGGCCAGTGCATGTACAATCTGACCCACAGTAAGCCCCGGCGTCTACAGTGGACCTGGCTGGGCCATGCAGAGCTGCGCTACGGCTCCTGCACTCTCTACGTCTCCACCCTGCAGATGTACATCCTCCTACAGTTCAACCACCAAGCGGTAACTAGATGACCGGGGGGATACAGTGCAATGCACTATGGGGAGTTGATGTATTAAATATTCTCCATTGACAATGGGCTGTTGTCTCTGATACTACCTCCTGTTGTATTTTATTTTAGGATGTATCTGTGGAGGCTCTTCAGCAGGCCACAGGCCTCTCCCCGACAATGCTGGCCCATGCTCTGTCTCCCCTCACAGCAGGGAAGGGCATTCTCACCCAAGACAGCCCTGACAACAATCTTGTGAAGGGTGAGCTCCTGCTCTTTGTCTTCCCCTGGCCAGCTCTTTCTCTCTTAGCCTTTCACAAATATTCTATGGAGCTACTGTTGATCTCAGTAATCCATCAGATTTTGTGACATTGCATTTACTTATTTCTTTTACACTGACAGACCTCATCTCCTGCATTGTTCCCCAGTTAGATTTTATTTTAGTGACCATTTTGAAATTACTGTTGGCATTTGTCGGTGGCGTCGCACTGAATGTATAGTTTTGTCCTCTGCCCATAGGAGTCCTGAGATTGAACAAAAAAGCTCAGTCTCAGAGTTTGGAAAACCACAGCTATTGCTACCTGCTGCCCAAGCAGACCTACCTGAATGTGGACGAGGATGCTGCCCGCTCGCTGGAGAGGAAGAGGAACTTCATCTACTGCCTCATCATCCAGATCATGAAGGCTGAGAAAGAGATGCACATAGACAACCTGGTGTTCAGAGTAAGGCCATGTTTCCTCCCCATGTCCTTTTTCATGTGTGACCAATGGAGATCCTCAACTGATCCTATGTAGTGGTAGTATAGACGTCCATCCCTCCGTGGTTCAGGACCAGCTTTATTTGATGGGCCAGATACTAGCAGCCGGTGTCTTATGTACCACTTTGCTCACTTGTCCTCCCCCAGGTGTTGGATACGTGTCAGAAGCGGGAGGCGACTCGTTCCCCGGGCTCAGTTCGTTTCAGCTGCAGCACTACAGACGTGCTGTCCTGCGTCATGCATGTCATCAGCAAGGGCTACATCAGGCGCAACGAGGACAGCCCCCACATCGTGGAGTTCCTGCCTGAGGACCCCTCCACTCCCCAGAAGGGCCAAGCGCATTTCTCCTTCAGCAAGGCTGAGCTGAAGAATAACCCCAGCAGCAGCAACGCTGACATCAGGTGTGCGGACTGGCCTTGACCTAGTGGGGGGAAATAATTTTAATGTGGATGGCTGGTGTGTCCTCTAGCCCCGAGATACAGAATCTCCCCAGTTTGGTTTTTGAATTGTAGGGAAGGAGAGTAGACTATATTAACAGGCCTTTTCCATTTATGTCCCACTGCCTTAGGCATTGGATAAATGCTTTAATAAATAACCAATTGGGTTGAGGTCTTCAGTCCTGTTACAGCATGTATTTGTGACATATGTTTTCGTTCTGTCCTACTTAAGCTTTTAAATGCACTTTGACCTAAACTATGGCTGCATGGCAATGCCCACCAATGTCAGTCATTTCATATTCAGGATGACCACTGATGCTGTTCATCTAAGCCATTACTTTCCAAGAAACCCATGGCAACCCTCTACTCAAACGATAAATGCAACATAAAAATAATCTAGGCTCTTATACAATATGTTCAGAAACAGGCAAAATATGCTAGTGAATGTTTTATTATAAATAAAGACAATTTATCAACTTTGAACCATGTTTGTTGCTTTCTTTGTGTTATAATGAAATAGTCTAGAAATGTTGTGTGGGGTGAGATATTTTCGAACGAAGATTCCAAAATTAGTCACGCTGTCATTAAAATCACACTTACTACTAACCTGATGACTAAGTTTTGCTTGTCTATAAGGATGTTATGGTTACTCACTTTAAGTAACACATGCTTGTTCTCTTAAAGGAGAGCATTTCCAATGTAATCATACTAAAACTGTGACACCCTCACTTTTAAGAAGTTAAGATTTCCATAGTTGTAAGTACCTTTGTGACCCACTGTGTCTCCTCCTGCAGCCTGGAAGGCATCAGTGCAGCCCCTCCGGGTGCAGAAGATGGAGTCCTGGAGGCTGTCCTGTTGTCCATGGGCCGGACCATGAACCAGGAGGAAGTCCGGCAGCTGATGCAGCGCACTGTCCAGCAGGTCTCTGGCACTCTGAGTTTGGACCTGGACCGGGCTGAGCACCTGCTGGTCCACTGCAAGTGGAACGTGGACGTGCTGATCCAGCGCTACACAGACGACCCAGACTCCCTGGTTTTGGCTGCCGGGCTAAAGGGCCTGAACCCCCAGCCGCCCCCTAGCCCCGTGGCCAGCTGCCCCGTGTGCCTCATCTCCCAAACAGGGGAGGCAGAGCCTGCCCCCACCCTCTGCTGCATGCACTACTGCTGCCGGGTCAGTCACCTTACAGATATTTCTACCCCTTTTCAAACTTTTATATTTAAAAAAAATCTTGCACGGATACTTTAATTCTAAAGTCTAAGCTGTTGGGAGTGAGGGTTCTAAGCTGACATGGAATTGTTTTAAGATGGTTATACTATAGATCATTTAGCTATTTGATTCTGAATTTCAGTACCCCTTCAGGAATAAAATATTGATTTGATAAAATATTGAATTTGTTAGTTACTACTATAGCCCAGAGAAACGCATTGAATAACACATTCATAAATAGTAAAAAAGACAGTCAAAAACCAAATCATAAGGAACAGGATTCAAGTGTTTGTCTTATCTAGGAGATCTAAGAAAGCTCAGGAAATATTTATTTTTACACATTTAACTCCTTTTTTGGTTAGGCACAAAACTACCTTCAAACTTCCATTTATTTTTTTTATTTTTTTTAAACAGTACTGGTTACCTTCAGACGAGTCCTGTGACCCTTTCTGTAGTGGGTCACATTAGTTTGTAGCCAGCTGTTTGGACACTACAAACAGAAATTTGCATGTCAACGGTACCGACTTCAGACGAGTCCTCTGACACTTGTGGGGGTTGGTGACCACCATTGTGTACGTGAAAGTCTCCCCCTTTCCATAGTGGTCATAATAGTTTGTATGTCAAACTGTTGGGACGCTACAGACGTTACGTGAGAATCAACTCTAGGGGGTTAAGGATGAATGACGCTGTACATGCTGAGTAGTAACATCTCCTAATTCATGTGTGCAGTTTGTCAAAGGACTCATTTGATGATTATTTACGGTGCCTTCGGAAAGTATTCAGACCCCTTGACTTTTTCCACATTTTGTTACGTTATAGCCTTATTCTATAATTGATTAAATTGTTTTTTGTCCTCATCAATCTACACACAATACCCCATAATGACAAAGCAAAAATAGGTTTTTACAACAAACCAAAAAAAACACATTTTACGTAAGTATTCAGACCTTTTACTCAGTACTTTGAAGCACCTTTGGCAGCGATTACAGCCTCGAGTGTTCTTTGGTAGGATGCTACAAGCTTGGCACCTATATTTGGGGAGTTTCTCCCATTCCTCTCAAGCTCTGTCAGGTTGGATGGGGAACGTTGCTGCACAGCTCTTTTCAGGTCTCTCCAGAGATGTTTGATTGCGTTCAAGTGTGGGCTCTGGCTAGGCCACTCAAGGACATTCAGAGACTTGTCCCGAAGCCATCTCTAGAAAGAGTTGCTGGATCCAAACTTCCATTTAAGAATGATGGGGACCTTCATTGCTGCGGAAATGTTTTACCCTTCCCCAGATCTGTGCCTCGACACAATCCTGTCTCAGAGCTCTACGAACAATTCCTTCGACCACATGGCTTGGTTTTTGCTCTGACATGCAATGTCAACTGTGGGACCTTATATTGACAGGTGTGTGCCTTTCCAAATGATGACCAATCAATTGAATTTACCACAGGTGTACTCAAGTTGTAGAAACATCCCAAGGATGATCAATGGAAAACAGGATGCACCTGAGTTCAATTTTGATTATCATAGCAAAGGGTCTGAATACTTATGTAAAGAAGGTATTTTTGCAACATGGGATGTTGTGTGTAGATTGCTTAGGATTTTTTAAAAATTGAATACCTTATAGAAGGCTGTAACTTAGCAAAATGTGTAAAAAGTCGAGGTCTGAATACTTTCCGAAGGCCCTGTATTTTTCCTTCCTACAGTCTTGCTGGCAGGAGTACCTCACGGCCAGGATTGAGCAGAACCTGGTGATGAACTGCAACTGTCCAATCACAGACTGCCGTGCGCAACCTACTTCTCTGTTCTTCTTCAACATCCTGACTGACAAAGACACCATCGCCAAGGTCTGCCCCCCACACAACTCAATGAGAGAGAAACACTTATTTTAACCCAAAATGTTATATCACATTAGTCTAGTTGTCATATGAACTGCTGGCTCAGTTTAGCATGGACATTTCTGTCCAGTTTTACAATGTTTGTTTGCGTCTCGTGAGTTTAAAACAGCAGTACCTATCCTTTCGCTGAGCCCCTCCACTCCTGTCCTCCGTTTCCCCTCCAGTATGAGAACGCGCTCCTCCGGGGCTACGTGGAGTGCTGCTCCAACCTGACCTGGTGCACCAACCCCCTGGGCTGTGACCAGATCTTGTGCAAGGAGAACATCGGCAGCATGGGAACCTGCTCAAAGTGCTGCTGGTCCTCCTGCTTTAGCTGCAACTTCCCAGAGGTTAGCACTGAGCTGTCATACAGTACACAGCTTCATGTCTTCATTCTCATTTGTGTTATAGGGCTTTAGTAAACATTTTTGGGTTTATTTGTAATTTTTTTTTACTTCAATCTGATTGAATCAGAAATCCATATTTGTATGGTTAGCGATCAAACTTGGTGTAGGGTAATCTATCTATACATATTTTTCCAGACACTCAAGCAAGCAACAGAGTACAGCTTAACCTCCCCCATCTCCCCCAGGCTCACTACCCAGCCAGCTGCAGTCACATGTCCCAGTGGATGGACGATGGTGGCTACTACGAGGGTATGACCATGGAAGCCCAAAGTAAGCACCTTGCCAAACTCATCTCCAAACGCTGCCCCAGCTGCCAGGCCCAGATAGAGAAGAATGAAGGCTGCCTTCAGTAAGTATAAAGCTACTGGACACATTTTAATCCTCAGCACTGTTCTGTCGATTAAAAAAAAATATATATATATTTTTTTTTTCTCCCCGCCAAGGTTTACCAGAAGTATGTTGTAGGGATTTAAAGGCATCACTGTTACTACCACTCCATGTTTCTTTTTTTCAGTATGACCTGTGCCAAATGTAACCATGGATTTTGCTGGAGGTGTCTCAAGCCATGGAAACCAACCCACAAAGATTACTACAACTGCTCAGCTATGGTGAGTCCATATGACTTGATTCAATTAAGTTTGCGCTTCATAAGATTTAATACAAATGCAAAGGGTTTCCATGAATTGCAGAGTATTTTCCCCTTTGGACATGGATGATCATATCACATACCAATCTAAACCTACATACTTTAATACAAAACTCTGTAATAAACAAAAGCTCTGTTGATTTCCAATGCAGTGATACTTTATTTTTCTGTCTGCAGGTGAGTAAAGCAGCAAGGCAGGAAAAGAAGTTCCAAGACTACAACGAGAGATGCACTTTCCACAACCAGGCCAAGGACTTCGCCATCAATCTGGAGAGCAAAGTCTCCTCCATCAATGAAGCCCTGCAAATGAAATCATTGACGTTTGTTATTGATGCCTGCAAAGTACTCGCTCAAGCTCGCAAGGTAAGAGGAAGTAAACGAATAGGAAAATAACCAACTAATCTGTAGCGACATTGAAGCAATACAGTGTCTCTTGTGTTAAAGAGCATTTTGGAAAAATCAATCAGCATGTGATTTCACATACAAGCCTGGGTGAAAGTAAGGTGGTCCGGTACTGCGTCCTGGGAAAATAAATAGTGGGGATAAGTCGTACCGGTAAAACGTGAGCCTATCACAATTCATACAAACATGCCCAAAAAACTATAGGCTATTACACCATTATTTAACCTTACTGCAGGTCAACCGCATGACAAATTAGCAAATTGACTGGAAACCGAGTGGTATACGCTCCAAAATGTGTTGTGGTTTGAGGAGAACAGTTACATTTTGGGAAAGTGGAGATGAGTGGCCGAGACCGAGGTGCGCGTGGACAACAGTGGATGCAGCAATTCAGGCTACAAGTGTAGGCCCATTGACAATCGTAGAATGTTATTACAATACACGTAGGTGTTTTGGAACTGATGTCTCTTTGAATTCATCAAATTGCGGGTGCACTGTTGGTTTGGATGCTGAAATTATTTTGTAAGTGGATGAATGTGCGCGTAGCCTACAGGAAGGCCTTTGTTAAGTGATTGTTTAACAATCGAATGAAACACAATGACTGGTTGTGTTTCTACCACATTAAAAGGCATAGGTGGCGTGTCCATAAGGCTAGGGGAAGATGAGCTTTCCCTAAAGTAAATTGAATTGCATATTCCAGTCTAGAAAGAAATCAATAAAATCATTCTAAATAGGCTACTACACCAGAAATCATGATTTGGCCATAGAGAATAATTAGCTACTAAAAAATATAAAAGCTGTCGTTTTTTTTGTTATTTTTTTGTTTGTTTTAATATTGCATAGCCTACAGTCGAAAGGACCCGCAATGTGGGCAGCACATGCTGCAAATTTCTGTAGTATAAAATATATATATATATATATATATATATATATATATATATATATATATATATATATATATATATATATATATATATATATATATATATATATATATATATATATAAATATGTAAATGTAAATAGCCATATGACTAATATGGACCTCTTGCCTGACTGCCATGTAGGTGCTGGCCTACTCGTGTGTGTACAGCTACTACAACCAGGACACCGAGAAGATGGATGTGATGGAGCAGCAAATGGAAGCCCTGGAGCTTCACACCAATGCCCTACAGATCCTGCTGGGTAAGACCTTAATGAATTCTAGGATAATCATAGTAAGATTTTTTTCAAGGCAGATTGCTATTGAGGATGTTTCAAGCATCATGGATAGGTTATTGTCGGTGTCCCCCCCCCCCCCCCAGAGGAGACCCTGTTGCAGTGCACTGATCTAGCGTCCTGCGTACGTCTCCTGAAGCCTGAGCACCTCAACACTGGCTTGGAACTCATCCGCCGCATTCAGGAGCGTCTGGTGGCCATTCTACAACACTCGACCCAGGTAGGGACTTACGCGCGCACACACTCTGAAGAGCAGAACACAAAGTGTGGTGGTAATACTTACTGGATGCATTGTGGTCCAATCAACAGCAAATCATTAGGGTTTCCTCCTGTCTGGTCTCTCCAAACACAGGACTTTCGAGTGGGCTACAACTCCAAAACGGGACAGGAACAGGAATCTGCTCAAGCTTCAAATCTCTCTAAGACCACAGATGCCAACAAAGCGTGAGTACAGAACATTTTGAGAAGTGGATCTCCACATTACCACCTGGATCTAGTAGCATGTTTTTCCTGATTTTCTGTGCTCACGATGAGACTGGTGTTCTCTCTGCAGGGCTGGGGCCTCTGAGTCTGGTGACTCTGACAACAACAACAACAATGAGGAGGAAGGTGGAGATGAGGCAGAGGAGGATGATGAGTATGACGATGAGGAAGTCCTCGAATGGCATGAAGATGACGAAGATGACATAGACGAGGATGACTTCTTCTCTGATGACGACGAGTCTGAAAACCTTGAGAGGGATTTCAGTCCTTTTGACTAAATATCTGAAAATATAAAAAAAAGGAAGGAAATGTCAATCTGTGCAGGCACTGCAAACAACATATAACTATATTAGAAACAGTACTTAATAAACAAACAAATATCCATTAGAGAGCTTTGGTAACAGGAAAGCCATGGTCTTGTTTAAAGTGAGGCTTGCTGTGAGCCTTCACATTTCCGGTCAGCCTGTTTGTGCTGATCTTTCACAATTTTTGTCCCATGCCACAACTGCAATTGTTGGGTAGGGCGTACGCTTACTTTTTCCTCTTATTGTTTATCAAATAGGTTTGAAATCCTAGAGCCTTTCATTATTTTTCACATGACTGTTTTGAAGCCGATGGGGTTCCATGATCATCACGCATAATGAAAGATCCCTGTAAGAAGATATATTTGGGAGGTGTGACTGTATACTTTGGAACAAAGCCCATACTTTTGTTTAATACAGATGCTGCATTTTGATTTATCCAATAAAGGGATTTATAATCCAGTGCTAGGATGGCTGTCTTAGTTTTAAGTTCATGGTTTTTATATCGGTTGTATACTGACATGTTGAGTTGGCATGTCGTTCATTACCAAATGGTTTGCCTTGGTTTATTTTTTAATATATGGATATATGCCTTCAAAATGATAAAGAACACAATTAATCAATTGATTTCCATAGTGAAAGTTAATACTGTTCAATTATATTTGGTTTGTTTAGTAGCCTACTAAAGACATCAGTTAATACATAATGTTTGAAGAGTGAAACATTTTCATGCATCTGGGTTAAAGGGTTGCAGGTGGAGAAGATTTGGGGGGTGTAAGATATTTGCTGTGCCTGGCAACAAGCCACAGCCCATCAGACTGACAAATCAGAAACATGTCGCCATCCTCTTAACCTCACTGCATATAACGGATTGAAAGTATCATAGCTCATGCATTATTTGCTAAGCGAAAACCTACATGCTATTTTATCTTGCTGGAAATAGCATTTGAAATTTGTACATGTCAATGTTCATCTGTTTAATGGGTTGAGAGGTATCTGATATCTCAACATACACTTTGCTCATTGAAGTTGAGATATCCTTATTCATACTGAGCATCTTCCAAAATGTTATCTTTCTGATCTCATTGTTGAAGTTGTGCATCTTCAGCTGACTAAATAAATGCTTTTTCTGCTACTGTACTTGAGTGATTTCATAACTGTATTACCTGATTTAAATTAGAAGCATCCAGTGAGACAACCCACTTTTGCTTTTTCCCCCCCTCTCTTTTATGAAAGTCAATGAACTAAGTAGATCAGTGCGCAACCATGGGCAAAACAGATGAGATTGGCTTAGATAGTTGACATGTAAGCTATATTTCATCTGCAATATTTATTGAAAACATACATTTGCACAATGACCACTTCTCTCAAATACATCGTTGCAGTTGTTGGTCAGCTAGCTAATGAATTTTAGCCATTAGGATTAATATGAAATCAGTCATTACACACAAGACATGGTATCAATAAGATGACCTGCCCTTCAGGACACTTACAGCACACCATGTCACAGGAAGGCAAAAAAGATCAAGGACATCAAACACCTGTGCCACGGGCCTGTTCATCCCACTATCATCCAGAAGGCGAGGTAAGTACAGCTGCATCAAAGCTGAGACCGAGGGACTGCAAAACTGCTATCTCAAGGCCATCTGACTGTTAAATAGCCATCACTAGCCAGCTTCCACCCGGTTACTCAACACTGCACCCTAGAGGCTGCTTGGAATCACTGGCCACTTTAATAATGGAAAGCTAGTCATTTTAATGTTTACAAACTGCTTTATTATTTTCATATGTAAAAACGATATATTCTACTGTATTTTAGTCAATGCCACTCTGAGGTTGCTTGATCTAATATTTATTCCTTTATTTTACTTTTAGATTTTTGTGAATTGTTAGATACTACTGCACTGTTGGAGCTAGGAACACAATCATTTCGATAGACCTGCAATAACATCTGCTAAATATGTGTATTTTATTTTATGAAACAAGCTGAATGGAGCTATTTACCATTCCCCACATGGCAGTTTCTTGTCATTCTTGCTAGCAATGTGGCCATCCAGAATCACAACAGGCTAACTTCTTCCCCATGGAAGCGCACACATCGTTTTCGTGATGTTGACAGACCATTGAAATGCATTTATTAATGTCTACATTCGTTTTTGCCGCATTTATTTTGATTAGACACCTTAAAACATACTTTTAAATTATATTACATGAGATAAATATAAAAATTAAATATAACACTTTTTCCTTAAAGTACACTTTTTTTGAGAAGACTAATGTTATTGTCCCCACTACAACACAATATTTAAATACATGTAATTTTGTCCTTGAAACATTTAATTGAAAAATGTAGAATTACATTAATTCCTATGGAGGACTGCTCCGACTGGGCAGTACCAACATGGCCGAATGGTGGCTTGAAAGCCTCTCAATAGCCCGGCACAGTGGACGCGTCATAATACCCATACAATCTAGCGGTAAAATCCGGTAGTGGTTTCAATCGTTTTTCTCCATTAATTGTACATCTGGGAGTTTAGAACTACTTCATGTAGTCTGTGTTTCGTGTGGGCTGGTGTGACGCTTTGATAGCCATGTAATTCTCTTTTGGACAAGGTGAGTTTTCTCAATATATTCGCCGCAATTTACTCAACAATATGCTAATTAGCAACAGATAAGACCTAAAATACGACCAAAGATGCGTATCCCTAAACCAAGAGACCACAACCTGTCGTTTCAAATGGGAATATTTGGCAGAGGAGGATGACGAGGGCCAAGCACGAGCCACCGAGATCCTGTAGCCTATATTTGCATGTTTCCGTTGGGGAACGCCTACTCTGTGAAGTGCGCGTGTGCAATAATTCAATTCGCCTTGCACTCCTAAACAACGATCATTTTTTTGAAACTTTGGCAAAGGGTAAAGTCTAAATAACTTCGTCCACTCTGTGCATAACAGATTCTAGTTTTGTGACCAGAACTGCATTGAGATCAAATGTTTCATCGATGAGTAAATTAGCAGAACGTTGGCCAAAATCCATCTCGTTTCTGGCTTGGCTTCCTCTCGCTACCATATTTGGCAAGTCGGTTAAGAAAAAATTGTTATTTATTCAAATTCTTATTTACAATGACGGCCTAACCCAGATGACGTTGGGCCAATTGTGCGCCGCCCTATGGGATTCCCAATCACAGCCGTTTGTGATACAGCCTGGAATCGAACCAGGGTCGTAGTGACTCCTCTAGCTCTGAGATGTAGTGCCTTAGAACACTGAGCCACTCAGGAGCGTTCAACAGCGAGATCAGAGACCTTTGTGCCCAATCCATGAATTTACATCCCTTTTCTCTGTCTTAGCTAGCCACTGACTACACTTTTTAGCTAGGTAGTTTAGCAGAGCAGTATAAATATAAAACATTTGTTTCTATTACGTAGACTAGATAATTGTTTTGTACTGTATGTCGGGGGTGTTGTCTGTAAAGTGGGGCACAGATAACGAAGAGGAGGGCAGCAAGACATTAAAAATGGCTACAGAGATGGATGTGCATGAGTCAGGGCTTTGGGTCACGGGGTCTGGGATCCTGGGTGGCTTACCGGATGGTCTGGTGGGCACCACAGCAGTGGTGGAGATCAAGTGTCCCTATGGTGCAAAAGGGACCACACCATTGAAGAGGTAGTGAAGTCAAAGGATTTATATATTTCTATATCATGGAGGGAGGGTCTTACAGCCTCCGTGAGGTCCAAAGGCAGCTCCACATCACTGGAAGGGACACCTGCCTCTTTGTTGTGTGGACCACCAAAGCCTCCATCACTATCCCCATTCAGGGTAAAGACCTCTGGCAGACTCATATTGCCCCTCCTGTTAGTACCTGTTTTCAGGGAAGCTAATGGTCCAAAAATATTCCACAAAGTTCACATACTAGAAAATATCACATTTACATAAGTATTCAGACCCTGTACTCAGTACTTTGTTGAAGCACCTTTGGCAGTGATTACAGCCTCGATTCTTCTTGGGTATGATGCTACAAGCCTGGCACACCTGTATTTAGGGAGTTTCTCCTATTCTTCTCTGCAGATCCTCTCATGCTCTGTCAGGTTGGATGGGGAGCGTCGCTGCACAGCTATAAAAAAGTATTTGTTTAACACTTTTTTGGTTACTACATGATTCCATATGTGTTATTTCTTAGTTTAGATGTCTTCACTATTATTCTACAATTTAGAAAATAGTAAAAATAAAGAAAAACCCTTGAATGAGTAGGTGTGTCCAAACTTTTGACTGGTACTGTATATAATGTGTGTTTATATATGTGTGTGTGTAATGGGATGTATAAACATGATGGACAGTATGTGGATAGAATATGTAGTATATCTGAAGAATACGCAGGATAGAATAGTATATGTACCGCAGTAGTTGAATAGGATGACCTTGACTAGAGTACAGTATATACAGTTGAAGTCGGAAGTTTACATACACTTAGGTTGGAGTCATTAAAACACTCAATTTTCCACACTTCCATTCAAAATTTCTTGTTAACAAACTATCTCATTGTAGAGTTAGTTAGGACTCTACTTTGTGCATGACACAGTCATTTTTTCCAACAATTGTTTACAGACAGATTATTTGACTTATAATTTATTGTATCACAATTTCAGTGGGTCAGAAGTTTACATACACTAAGTTGACTGTGCTTTTAAACAGCTTGGATAATTCCAGAAAATGATGTCATGGCTTTAGAAGCTTCTGAAAGGCTAATTGACATAATTTGAGGAAATTGGAGGTGTACCTGTGGATGTATTTCAAGGCCTACTCCAAACTCAATGCCTCTTTGCTTGACATCATGGGAAAATCAAAAGAAATCAGCCAAGACCTCAGAAAAGAAATTGTAGACCTCCACAAGTCTGATTCATCCTTGGGAGCAATTTCCAAATGCCTGAAGGTACCATGTTCATCTGCTGTACAAACAATTGTACGCAACTATAAACACCATGGATCACGCAGCCGTCATACAGCTCAGGAAGGAGACGCGTTCTGTCTTCTAGAGATTAACGTACTTTGGTGAGAAAAGTGCAAATCAATCCAGAACAACAGCAAAGGACCTTGTGAAGATGCTGGAGGAAACCGGTACAAAAGTATCTGTATCCACAGTTAAACGAGTCCTATATCGACATAACCTGAAAGGCCGCTTAGCAAGGAAGAAGCAACTGCTCCAAACCACCTAAAAAAACAGACTACGGTTTTCAAATGCACATGGGGACAAAGATTTGTACTTTTTGGCCATAATGACCATCGTTATGTTTGGAGGAAAAAGGGGGAGGCTTGCAAGCCGAAGAACACCATCCCAACCATGAAGCATGGGGGTGGCAGCATCATGTTATGGGGTGCTTTGCTGCAGGGGGACTGGTGCAACTTCACAAAATAGATGGCATCTTGAGGAAGGAAAATTATGTGGATATATTGAAGCAACATCTCAAGACATCAGTCAGGAAGTTAAAGCTTGGTCGCAAATGGGTCTTCCAAATGGACAATGACCCCAAGCATACTTCCAAAGTAGTGACAAAATGGCTTCAGGACAACAAAGTCAAGGTATTAGAGTGGCAAAAAAATCACAAAGCCCTGACCTCAATACTACAGACAATTTATGGGCAGGACTGAAAAGCGTGTGCGAGCAAGGAGGCCTACAAACCTGACTCAGTTACACCAGCTCTGTAAGGAGGAATGGGCCAAAATTCACCCAACTTATTGTAGGAAGCTTTTGGAAGGCTACCCAAAACGTTTGACCCAAGTTAAACAATTTAAAGGCAATGCTACCAAATACTAATTGAGTGTATGTAAAATTCGGATCCACTGGGAATGTGATGAAAGAAATAAAAGCTGAAATAAATCATTCTCTCTACTATTATTCTGACATTTCACATTCTTAAAATAAAGTGGTGATCCTAACTGACCTAAGACAAGGCATTTTTACTAGGATTAAATGTCAGGAATTGTGAAAAACGGAGTTTAAATGTATTTGGCTAAGGTGTATGTAAACTTCTGACTTCAACTGTACATATGAAATTGTAAAACAGTATGTAATTATTTTTTTTTAAAGGGACCAGTGTTTCATTATTAAAGTAACCAGTGTTCCATGTCTATGTACATAGGGCAGCAGCCTCTAAGGTCCATGGCTGATGGAGTGTCTTCGATTTATGTTCAGAATAATAGACCAGGATGTGGCAGACCCTGGCCGTGACCCTTTTCAGGGAGTGGGATATGGAAAAACACATGTCCGATTCACACAAGTATATTAATACACAGGTACATGTGTGAAATTGGACAGATTTAAATACACACTAGCTAGTTGTAGTCCACACTATTATAAGCATTTCGCTGCACCCGCTTTAATATCTGCTAAACTGTGTACACACTAGCTAGTACCACAGAGAGTCTAAACCTAGTACATACTGTACTGTCTTTGCCAGTACCTAACTTCTCATTTCAAATGTAATTTCACCACCTGTGCTGTTAGTGGCGGTATTCGACCTTTCTGAGCTCGAATGTCAGCGTCTGTGTCCTGAAAAGGTATCTGCTATATAGCTATTATTAACGTCGTAATTTCAGCATAGGCTGCTGGAGAATAGTTCAATGCAGTTGCAGTGAGGGGGGGGATATTTGGTTGGTCAGGGCAGGGGGGTTGTGACTAGTTACCAATGTGCTTTTTGGTCTTAATTTAAGGTACATTTTTGGCATAAGGTTATCAGTGTGGTTAGGGTTATGTTTAAAATCACGTTTTAAGAAGATAAATTGTATAAACTAGTGGCGACCCTTTCATATGATTTTATCGATTTTTTCACAGTCTATGGATTTGGCGCTATCTACATCGGATATACGTCATGTCTCCACAGCCACAATATCCGCAACAAGTTCGCTCGTATCTGGTGGTGAGGTTATATAGCTAGCTATATAGCTATCCCGCTAACGGGAGTTGTTTGAGTTTCCATATAACGTTAACCGAACATTTACCTATCAAACCACAAACTTGCAATAGTGAATACGTGCACCATCATATATAGCAATATCAGAGATATGTACCTAGCTAGTATGGTAATCTAGCCAGCATTTCAACGTTCGCGTCCCCTTTGAAGAGTTCTTTCTGCTTACGTTAGCTTGCGAGCTAGCTAGCTTTCATAAAACATTTCGAAATGGGACGAGGAGGTGGTCGGAAGCGTGGAAAAGGCAATGGACCTCCTCCATTTGACATGGGACCAAGGCGGCCTCATCCATTTGACATGGGCCCAGGACCAGGTTGGTGTGGGCCGTCTGGACCTTTTGGTCCTTTTCACGGTGGCCCCGGTCCACATCCTAACTTTATGGGAGATCCAATGATGCAAGGCCCCATGCCCCCTGATTATCACGGATATGGGCCAGGCTATGGGCCAATGGGTCCAGGTGGCCCCATGGATGGATATGGGCCAAGAGGCCCCATGGATGGATATGGGCCAATGGGTCCAGGTGGCCCTATGGATGGATGTTTTGATGGGCCACCGATGGATGGACCAGGATTCGGGTATGGTCCAGGTATGCCCAGACCATATGATCCGATGATGGGGAATGTACCAGGACCAATGCCCCCCCCAGTTATGGCCCCGCCAGTTATGCCCCCCCCAGGTATTCCGCCCCCTGGTATTCCTCCCCCAGGTATGCCGCCCATGGTCCCGCCTCTGGTGGACAACTCTGGCTTTCCTCCACCCTGGCAAAGCGAGGTAATTTTAGCTAGACAACTTGTGCTTTCTGCATATGGCAAATTCTCAATGTTAAACTTGTAAAAAAATAAAATGTCTTCGTGTTATAATAACATGACATGGTTTGAATGTGCAATCAAGAACAATTAGTTTGTTCTTCATGAATAAAATATTTAAATAAAAAATCATCCCTAACATCAGGTCTGCGTCCTTTAGGTAAACCCTTATGCTGTTCCTCCGCCGTCGTGGGTAAGTGCCACTGTGTCTGTACTGTCTTGTCATCACTATGATACAATTTCAATAGCATTTTGCTACTTACCTTCACCTTTTCACTGGCTCCTTTTCTCTTCCCGACAACAGCCCGTTCCGACAACAGCCCCCCTTCCGACTGAGACGACTGTAGTGCCTGATGTGTGGGGACTCTGCCGGGGCTCCGAGGTCCCTCAGCCTGATCCACCCCAGACTGATGAACAGAAGACCAAAGTGTCCAAGAAGGACAAAAAATCATCAGGGAAGAAGAGCTACAATGACAAGTAATGGTCATTATGTCAACAAATTAGGTGTCATCATCACTGTGCGATTAGTGTTTGATTGCATACAGTAGTTGGATCTTCCATACGTTACATTAGTTGTTCAGGAAGTTCTGTTTATACGCATATATTTTTATAACTCATAGGCCTCCTCCACCTGGAAGATCCAAGGGGGTCATCTCGTTCATTGGGGTAAGTCCAAATGCTGAGAATCCTGCTTGAATGGAAGGTTCTTAATCTCCACTAGTAAACATTGCATTCTCAAATTGTGCTCTCCTGTCCACAGCCAACTTATGGCTACATCGAAAGAGACGATCTCAAAAAATATTCCTTCACTTTTGATGCGTTTCTGGGAGTCCCCAAGAACATGATACCTGGAGTCAGGGTGCATTTTACAGCCTATAAGGAGAAGGTGGGTCACTTTAGAAAAATGTTGCTAGATATTGTTAAAAGGGAAACATTCGTCGGAGGAGTTTGAGCCATTGGTTTTCATTGTATTTGCCTTTTTTATACTTCCCTGTATTGTAAACCCAGGCAGGGGAGTGTGCCACCGATGTATCTGTACCTCCAGGGGGGACTGAGGAGATTGACTCCACCATTATTGAAGGTTTTGTCTGCAATGCTATCCCGGAGCAGCAGGTGAGAGAACTCTGTAGCACAAAGAAAACATGTATTAATTCTTGACTTTATGAACATTTTCATCACTGCCAGAATGAGATGTTTTGATTATTGTAAGTATATTTGATTCTATGCTTGGCTTGTTATGACTAATACTTGGCATCTCGTTTAAAAATGTCCCAGTTGGTATTAACTGAATGTATGTGCCCCCACACAGCCTGGTGCAAAGCAGAAACCTGGCCAAATTGAGGCCAACATTGATGGCAAGACAAGAGCGCTGCTTTACTCAGAGAAGGACAGCACCATCACCCTGTTGCAAGGGGACCATGTGACGTTCAACTTATTAACCGACATAGTTTCCCAAAACGTTAGAGCCACTAGTATTCGGCCGAAGACACCACAGACTTTTAAGATCACTGGAGAGAAGAGGGAAGTGGTAAGTCTGAGTGGCACACCTATATTCTTACACTTTAATTTTGGTAAAAAATGTGGATGTAAACTCTGGTCCTGGAGAGCTGCACGCCTTTTATCCAGCACAGTATGACTACACCCGGGTCAAATAATAATCTATTCAAGATCTTCAATTGAGACCACAATTATTTACATCAAGTGTGTTAGAGCTGGGCTGGAAGAAACTACTGCAAACAAAGTGGCCCAGTGGGACCAGAGTTGGCCATCCCTACTGTAGCTAGCTGTTATCTTTTTATTTTATTTTAACCAGGGTGTGATAATGAGCGTAAAGGGTGGCTCTGGCACCATAATGGCAGCGAACCAGAACAACCTGCCCTTTGAGACCACAGAGAACATGAGTCTAACTGAGTTCGCGGTTATGGATGAGGTGGACTTTACAGTCGTCACAGTGAGTATACTGTGTCTTTCCCATCCACATAATTGAGTGGCAAATTGAGTTTGTTGACACTGAATTAGGATCAGTTTGTACCTGGGAGTGATGTTAGGACCCTCTAAATGTGCAGGTTTTGATCCTAAGTATAGCAGTGTCTAAATTATTTGTTGATTGACTGATACATGTCACATTAACATAATGTCATTGTTTTCATTAGATCAAAGGGAAGGAGAAGGCCATCAGAGTAAGGAAGCTGAAGTGCTTGGTGACACTGGAAGATACCATGGAGAAGAAGGTTGAAGACACTGCAGGAAAAGACAAGGTGGGGCACAGTTCAGTGCAAAATCTGATAGGTGGTGGAAAATGTCCTGTCATTCAGAGCTGAGTACTTTCATCTGTGACATACCCAATCATGTCCTTATTACTGTCTCCAGTGGAAGCCAGTGGCCCCAGTGGAGATTGTGCTGCCCCAGAGGACTGTGGTGTTTGAGGACGTTAGCACTGTGCAGTATGCAGGAACGGTCGTTAAGGCTGTCCCCAAGGTGTCCGACAAGAAGCAGGTACGGTGTATTACTAAAAGATTGAAAGTATAAATCAGACAGTATTATTATGTGTTCTTGTTGGAAAACATTTTGGGTTGTCAAATCATGGATTTTAGAATATGTTATCTCCTTTTCCATCCAGGAGCAGGGCCTTTTGGAGGCGTGGGTGTGTGGCACACAGAAACCGTTATCGTTTGAAGCCGCTGACGTTCTGACTGACGCCACCATGTTCGACGGAGACAAGGTTCACTTTAACATCTCCACCAACCGTGAGACCAAGGAGGAGCGTGCCGTCAACGTGGAGATTCTCTCCGAGACGTTTGAGGAGTCAACAGAGCAACGCAGAACTGTAAGATCATGTTTAGCATGTGGTACATGATGCCTTTAAGTCTGAGGCTGGCTAGGTTTTTCCACACTAAAGAAGGATGGGATGTTTTATGTAATGCCTTAATGGATTTGCACAGTATGTCTAAGTGAAGTGTTTTCCCGTCTAGGGTGTGGTGGTGCAAGCTGGGGAGCTGTCTGGGACCATTAAGTGCCATCAGAGCCCCCAGCTGCTCTTCTTCCATCTGACTGAGGTCATGGAGGAGACGAAACTGGACATCTCAGAGAAGGTGGAGTTTAGTGTCATTCCGGTAAGTTTCCCTGGAGCTGTGATCCGATTGGCATGGGGAAATTACTATCTATTGGTATACTGTACATGCAAGTAGCTATTTAGAGAAATGTAGTTCTTTTGACCAGTTGTTTCCAACTTGAGGAGCACACAGTTACATTTCCATATAACCCACACTGCTGCTGTCATATGGATCGATTTAAATGCTGTCCTCCACTGAGTCTGGTTCACATGATGATTCTTTTCAAAAGAAAGACAAAAGTTAAAGGCCCAGTAACAGTCAAAATGATTTTATCCTGTGTTTTGTATCATACTTGTGCAACAGCTGATGAAACTAGCACTGTAAAAGTATGACGAAATGTGATCCGTTTTTATTTCCCTATACTTGCTGGTTGAAAATACAATCACCACAGGACCTTCTAATCAGCAGGTTTTGCAACGTTGGCAATATAAGTTAATAGACCATTAACAAAGCAAGTTCAAAACCTCTCTGCAAATAACAGTTCGTTTTCAGGTTACATATTTTAAGCCCCTCCACTCTGGTGGATTGTGATTCCCGCGCCACAATCCTAACTGTGGTTAATGCAGCGCTTTGGTGCCCTTCCCCACTCCCCTCAGACCAGACAGTCTTTTCAAAAACCTTGATTGAGAATGAGATTTTAGCTAAAAAGCTATTTTTGTTGCTTTTTGACAATTTTAACAGAAAACTGTTACAATAAGTTACTTAGCTAATTGTTACCCAGAATTGATTTTGAGATAAAAACACCTGCGCTGGGCATTTTAACGCCTTCCATTTTCTCTTAGCTTGAAACAGCTGAAGGAGGTAACCAAGCGATCAGGATCAAACGCTTTATCGACAGTGTCTTCACCCGTGTGCCCAAGCTTGTGGGCGTGGCAGCAAAAGAAAAGGTCGGTTTATGATGGAACAAAAGCCTGTGACTTTGGTCAATGATGATTAGTGCTGGGGGATATCATATTGACTTAGGGGATAGACATGTTGCTGTCTATGTTGTATTAAATTGCCTATTGTCTTACAGAAGAAGATGACCATCAAACTGATGAGAGACTCAAAACTGCTCATCAAGGGCACAGGTGTCAAAGTAGAGCACAAAGATGATGATTTTCCGTGAGTTTGATTGTGATTAGTAGTAGTATTGGTTCCAACATGAAGTCAAGGTAAAGTATCATTGTGTGACGATTTTGGATGGCATTTGTTAGCTCAAGCCACACGTACCCTGAAATCTAAACGTTTAACAGATGTGCTCAAAGTCATTTCCCTCATTATTTTGTGCCCCAGCAACGACAAACCTTCCTTGGAGGAGTCGGACAAGATGAAAGCAGTCGTAAAAACTCTGCGGTCAAAAACTGCTGGCTCTGGATCTGGTGGCAAGGACTCAGACAGCAGCCGGCGGCGATACGGGCGCAGAAGCCGAAGCCGGAGCCCCAGCCTAGACCAGTTTGGCCGGGTGAAGAAAAGGCGGAGCACGAGCAGGGAGCGCAGAGAGCGGGGTGGTAGCAACAGGTACAGGAGCAGTCGCAGCAGGAGTCGGAGCAGGGAGAGGAGCAGCCGTGGGAGCAGGAGACGAAGCCACAGTCTGGAGAGAAAAGATTCCAAGCACAGGAGCAGCAGCAAGGAGAGGACATCCTCGAAAAGGAGCCACAGCAAGGAGCGAGATGGAAGCAGTCAGAGGAGCTCCAAGAACGGTTCAAGCTCGGGAAGTAAACCTCCAGATAGAATGAACGATGAGCTAGAAAGAAAGAAGAGGGAACTAGATGAGCTCAATGAGTTGATATACCGCAAGAGAGCCATGGTCGCTATGGAGCAACATGGTGGAGTTCCCAATTTCCTGCCAGAAGGGAAGCCTATGGAGAAGACCTGCTTTGACTACAATCATGGAATGCCAGAGCTTCCTCCACAACCTAAACCACCCACTGACATCAAACCCAAGTCCATTCTAAAGAAGCGCCCAGACAATGTCACAGGGCCACTTTTCCCAATTCAGGTCAGTTGTTATTTCTAAACTTCTCTTTCAGTTAGAGAATCATTTGTTTTCAAGAGCTGGTTATATTCCATGGGGTGCTTGTGCTTTATATAGTTTTCATATATCAATATAAGAAACCTATTACAGTCAATATTATTGTGATCAGCACGACATGAGACAATTTTGATTTGTATGACGTGGTGGGAAATTATTTTGTTTCTTTGCAGACTGAACCCCCTAAAGCTCAACCTCTTGATCAAAGGCTTGTGGAACAGTACGGTTATGACGTTGAGACGCCCTATAAACCACACTCTGCCCATCCACCCTTCACCCAAACATCCAGTCAGAAGTCCTATTATGAAGGTTCACCTGCTGGACATCCTGCTCCTGACCTATCTGCAAAGTATGATCCATATGAGCAGACTTCTAGAGAGCACCCATCACAACCTTCTCCAGTTCTCCAAACACCTCTTGACCCTCATTCTTCAAATCGACCTCCTCCCAGCCGAGAGTCTCAGGAAAAGAACCCTAACTTGAACACCCAGCTCGCCCGTTTCCTCAACATCCTCAACAAAGGTGTGGATGCTGGTCTGCTGTCCACTGTGGTCAAGGAGTCTCGAGAGGAGATTGCTGGTATTCAGGAGGATAGTTCCATACCTCAAAAGTGTTATCGTGGGTCGCGTGAACGTGGGGGTGAAGATCAGTACAAGGATGCCTACAGGGGAAGAGAGGAGGAGCCAGAGCGCCCGCACAGGGCCTTCGACATGGAGCGAGTGAAGACCTCCGACTCTAAAGATGACCCCAGAGACGAAGACCGGCTGCTGCCTCACGAGAGAGCAATCCAGGACAGTGGTGGCTTTTCCGGAATTCTAGGAATGACGTCCCACACCCAGTTCCTGAGAGAACCTGAACGTGTGGAAGAAGAGGATGACTTCCTCTATGGGGGTAAAGCCCCAGCAGCAGTGGCTGAGGAGCGCTATGAGAAACCTGGGCGCACAGACAGATCCAGGGATGACGGGAGGTCCAGCCCAGCCAGAGCCCCGGTGGAGGAGACCAAGAAGCAGGAGAGTCAGGACAAGACACAGCACTTCGACAAGATCAAGAGCCTGCTCCAGGCCATCGGCCTGAACCTGAACACCTCCGAGGTCACCAAGCTGGCAGACAGGACCCAGGAGCGCCTCTACGGGACAAAGTCATCCAAACACTCATCAGATTCCTCTGAGAGAGAGACGAAGCACTCATCTAGGCGGGGAGATCGGCATCGACGACGCAACACCAACTCATCTGATTCCGAACGCCTCCGGTCGGCCTCGCCCTCCAGGTCTTCCCAGCAGGAGGTGTACCTCAGCCCCCAAGACACCCCGGAATATGGAGGGTTCCTTGACCCGGAAGAGGAGGCTGCCTTGGAGAAGGCAAGGCAGATGCAGAGCCTCACCAAGAAAGTGAGTGTCTCGCCCCCCACCACCTCTCCCACCTCCTCCTCACATCCTGGCACATCCTATTCCACCACACAGTGGAACTTCCCTGAGAAGACACAGCCCATTGCTCCTAAGGGTTGGCCTAGCAAGGGGTCTAGTACAAACTATCTCTCATCACTGCCGCCCGGTCCCTTAAGTCCCCCCCAAAATATTTCCCCTGTCCCATCCTTGACAAACACACCTCATGTTCCAGCTGGTCAACAAGCAGCTGGGGTGTATACTTATACTTCGCCTGTGGGACAATCCCCTGGCCTACCCACGGCCTTGCCCACCGCTTATTATGGGCATCCTGGTGCCCCCATGATACCGTTTGCAAAGACTCAGCTCACACAACAAGTGAATATATTGAATCAGGTGACTGTATCGAATCCCACAATGGATGTCTTGAGTCAAATCCTCCAAGTCACCAGCCAGTCTAGATGCCTCAAGGTGATTGAAACAGTCAAAAGTGGGTCCGGTGCACAGCAGGATTCGCCAAGACATAATATCACCATACCTCTCCAGATCAACACACAAAGCCCTGATGCTGCAGCTGGACAGGCCTCGCCTCCCCCTCTATCACCAGAGACTCCGGGTCCACCAGTGACGGAAGACGATATCAAGGCCAAACAGAAGAAAAGGGTATGTTATGTTTTTGTTCATTCCATGTGTAGAAATTAGAAAAAGTTGTACCTGTCTGATCATGTTAGGTTTGTGTATAATCTACAAGCCAGCAACCCACCATCAGTCCTTGGTGTTGTTGACATTTGAATTGCATTATAGGCCATTTTAAAGCTTTTTGGGTAGTTGTTTGAAATTGTAAATTCCTGATAGTGCACTTTGGGAAAGTTCAGTGTGTGTACACACTTTTTGTATTCCCAATTATGTCATATTAAATTGCTTCTGTTAACTTAATGTTCTGGATTTAGTGCACACTGGCAAGTCAGCCCAAAGCTGCTGCATTTAGGAGTTGACTGTATTTACAGTGTGTGTGTGTGTGTGTCGCTTTGTAGCTGGAGCAGTTTAACCTGCGGATGAGACAGAAGAATCAGCAAAGAATGAACGATACTCGTGACAGTAGGAAGAAGAACGCAACAGGTAACCCTTAGTGAGGTTGAAGTGTAGAGAGGTGTCCAGTCAAACATTGTAGCCTAGGTTAAGATTAGGTGATACCAGAACTAGTCAAGAGCTTTAGCCAACTTAAATGACACTGGGCACTAAACACACATTTAAAGTACAGGATGAGATGATACCATACTGTAGGTGTCAAGAACCAGCCATGGAGGGAACACAGATAGGTTTGAGGCTTCATTTAGACAGGTTTAATGTAGGTTTTACTTGCTCTTATTCCAGCCATAGTTAATCAGGTTTCAGTGATATCTTAGATAGCTTTAGCTTTTCTATTTCCTAGATGTACATTTTCTGTTTTTATCCTTGTGTTAGGGCTAGGTTTTTAAGTGTTCCTATATATTTGCTTTGAAAGCGCTGGCCCTGTAACGATTTACCAGCTTGGCACTTGTCTTGAATTGTGTAATGCAAGTATGTCCTAGTAGGAAAATGAGTACCCATACTTGGTTTATGCTCATAAAGAAGTATTAAAACATCTGTTTATTCGTTGCGCATGCAATACACATTTTTAAGCATGTTGTCTTCAAGACTCAAGTGTTTTTTGCTCAGATAAACTAATACTAACAGAAACAATAGATAGGCATAGACTCCCATGTTCCTTTACTCTGGACAGGAGTTGCTCTAAAGACAGATATTAATGTTAGCTAGCTTTAACATGTAATGATTTCTCCAACAGATAAAGGTAAGTATTTTAGCAGAGTTTGCATCAACCGGTCTTAAGCTGTTGAATTGCATTATTGTTTATGTGTAGTACAGAAACAGGGATCAGGTAAGCTGTAGGAAGTCCGCAAAAGTGTTAGGACTTTTTTTGGCAATATTAGAATTACTATATGTTTCTTGATTAGGGGAGTGGGTGTTCCAATCTCTACTGCTAGGGAGAAACTTTTACTTCAATGGGGGGGACTTGTTAGTGTTGTTTTTACTATAAAACAGGGATAAATATTGGGACTGCTGTCAATCTGACAACTAGCTAGGGCCTGAATAATGAGGAAATGAGGGTGTGGTAGTGCTACGTTAAGAAGAGTAATAAGCTAGGTCAGACTGCAGATGGTGGTCATTTGCTATTTAGCTTTAGTGTATAAGCTATCTTTAGTGTCAAATATTTCTTATACCTCAGTTCATTAGGATATTTTTTTTTTATAGTACTAGACTAGGTTAACTAACTGCAGGAGAACATAGTCTTGAGCGTCAGCTCCGTCAGTTCTGAGCCAAAGGTGGAAGATTAACAGCCAACCAGCAGCCTGCGGAGTCCCAAGAGCCGGTGCGTCAGTAACGTCAACCTCGCAGAGCCCCTGTGATGCTAACCCACACATGTACCCTGTGTTATTGTTGCGTTTTTACAGGAAAAGTTCCCAAAGTTACCTTTGCAAACACAGAGCCTAGGAACGTGTGGATCTGTGGCCACTCCCTTATATATTGGGCAGAGATGAGGGCCAAGTCGCCCGAGATTGGCATGCAGCTGGGCATGGACCCCAGCAGTGTGCGGGTGTGGTGGAAGGGCACACAGGGCATGACGTGGGCCCAGCTGCTGCCCCAGCTTGACCAGCTGAAGATCAAGTGGCCCAGCCCAGACGTGGTTATCCTGCACCTGGGTGGGAATGACCTGGGCACCCACAACCCTGAGGCCCTTCTGGCATCTGTGAAGAAGGACCTGACCTCCATGAGGAGCATTTTCCCACAATGCCTGTTGGTCTGGTCTGACATCTTGCCCCGGATTTCCTGGAGGCACACAGAGGACAGCGACACAGTGGACAATGTTAGGGCTGCCATCAACAGAAGAGTTCACACCATCATCGCTGAGCTAGGTGGCACTGCTCTGACCCATGACAACATCATGTGTGGCTCAGACGCAGGCCTGTACAGGCCAGATGGTGTTCATCTGTCTGGTAAAGGTATTGATACTTTCAACTTGAACTTGCAGGACTTTTTGGAGAAGTGGGAGACCGAGGCAAGCAATGGTCCTGAGATGAGTTAAGAAATGCCCAATGAATTCGTTTTTTATTGGGGGTGTTTTTATTTTCATTTCTCTGTTGTCATAGTTACCTTACTGTGCTGGAGCGCTGGATACCAACCTACGGGTTGATTTTAGATGTAATGTTACTTCATTGCAAATAATACATTCTGTTATGGTAGTATCCACTTTGATTAAATGCTGTATGTAATCTTTTCTTTTTTAAGTTTTAGCATACTGATGATTAGCATGTTGTTTATTCATAAAATGCTAGACTTTTACTTATTGTATGAATTTTGTTGGACAGAAACAAATAAACTAGATAATTGGAAAATATCACGTGCTTGGCATTTCATTCGGCTCTGAAGCCTCTGAGATATGAAACTTGTGTTAGAAGAGGCTTTCAAACTAGGTTGTCTGTAAATGATGGCGGTAAAAGTGAAGGTCTTTTAGTTGAGTGGAAATTCTAACATTGTCTCTTTCTTGTCAAAACATATACTCACTCAATTTTTAAGTTAACTGCAGAAGAAGAAGAAGGAAGATGACTTTATTGTGCAAGTACACAAATATCCAACGGAAATTCTACAGGTATACAAGAGGTAACTTTTGTTTGTACACTGTTGCTAGAGCTTTTCTAGTGTAGTAGTTAGCTAGCAGATTGGCCACTCCAGGGTTCTCTTATGTATTACTTTACCTTTTATTTCTGTAACTTAATGTTCTATTCTTTTTTCTTTTTTTACTATCCAAGCTGTAAGGTTGCTTGTTGCTGACCAGCGGCAAGTTTTTTCCCTCCTACCTACCTAGGAGTCTCTATCTTTGCCCATTTTCTAGGATGATCTCAGGACTAGGTTTTGAACATCCAACATAGCAAAGGTAACACAAGTTCAGCTGAATTAGATTTTAAAAAGAGAACATTTTTCTTTTTGTCACTTTTTGGAAATGACACAGCATTCAATTACAAAGATCTGTGCAATCCAGTGTTGATGTACAGTGTAGTACTCTATTCCAGATGTAATTTTGGAAGTTCTGTTACCATACTTTTCTGTGATGTTTCTGTATTATTTTGATCAAAATATAAAATGATGTACATAGGTGACCGTGAGGTGTGCATGTTGTGACATCTGACGTTGTTGAGATAAACATGTAGTGCACAGAGCGTCAAGATCGATGAAAATGCATCCTAAAGATTATTTTCAGAACATAAAAAAATTGCATCTGGGTAAGTTTTTTGTAGTGTGTTTAGTCGCTGAAGGAATGTTTCTTAAAAATACATGTACACCTCTGTCATAAGGCTTGTTACTAAACGTACTGCTATTCTAATTCGTTTCAATCCTGAAAGATCATCTTTCTATGGTGTGATAATAAACACCAGACTATTATGAAAATATGACTTGTGTCTTTAATTATACATTAGATTGACAGGCTACTCGAACCTATTCCATGTTGGTACTACTTTGACACAAACACAGAACGTTTTCAGCGTAGCCTGGCTAATACATGGATGGAAAGTCTACACCCCTTAAAGAAATCTGTTTGCTGCCTTAAAATTCAAACGGGATGCAATTTGATTATTTTACCCCTACAGATCTACGCAACCTACAAATTAAGAAAATATAAAATACTGATATAATTGGATAAGTCTCCACCCCCGAGTTAATACTTGGTGGAAGCGCCTTTGACAGTCATTACAGCTGTGACTCATTTGGAATACATTTCTACCAACATTGCACAACTCTTAGGGTAACACAGTATAGCCATTGTTTTTGTCAAAATTGGGCAAACTCATAAATTTGGTTGGGAATCATTGATGGACAGTGATATTCAAAAAAGCCCTTTTGTGGGGGAAAAACTCATTCTGATTAGCTGGATCTGGCTACTAAGTCAGACCAGGCCCACCCATGGCTGCGCCCCTGCCCAGTCGTGAAATCCATAGATTAGGACCTAATGAATTCATTTCAATTGACTGATTTCCTTATGTGAGTTTGAGTTTATCTTTACAGGGACAGTGCACATTAATCAATGTTTCAGTAAAAGTGCCAGAAGATAGCTCTATTTGGTAAAAGACTAAGTCCATATTACGGCAAGAACAGCTCAAATAAGCAAAGAGAAACTACAGTCCATCATTACTTTAAGACATGAAGGTCTGTCAATCCGGAACATTTTGATAACTTTGAAAGTTTCTACTAGTTCAGTTGCAAAAACCATCAAAAGTGCTATGATGAAACTGGCTCTCATGAGGACCACCACAGGAAAGGAAGATCCAGAGTTACCTCTGTTGCAGAGGATAAGTTCATTAGAGTTACCAGCCTCAGAAATTGCAGCCCAAGTAAATGCTTCACAGAGATTAAGTAACAGACACATCTCAACATAAACTGTTCAGAGGAGACTGCATGAATCAGGCCTTCATGGTTGAATCACTTCAAAGAAACCACTACTAAAGGATACCAATAGCAAGATGAGACTTGAGATTTCCAAAATGGTAAAGGTACCACGTTCATCTGTACAAACAATAGTACTCAAGAATAAACTTCATGGGACCACGCAGCCGTCATTCCGCTCAGACGCGTTCTGTCTCCTAGAGATGAATGTACTTTGGTGCAAAAAGTGCAAATCAATCCCAGAACAACAGCAAAGGACCTTGTGAAGATGCTGGAGGAAACCGGTACAAAAGTATCTATATCCACAGTAAAACGAGTCCTATATTGACATAACCTGAAAGGCCGCTCAGCAAGTAAGAAGCCACTGCTCCAAAACCGCCATAAAAAGCCAGACTACGGTTTGCAACTGCACATGGGTACAAAGATCACACTTTTTGGAGAAATGTCCTCTGGTCTGATGAAACAAAAATAGGACTGTTTGGCCATAATGATCAATGTTATGTTTGGAGGGAAAAGGGGGAGGCTTGCAAGCCAAAGAACACCATCCCAACCGTGAAGCACGGGGGTGGTAGGGGGTGCTTTCTGCACTTCACAAAATAGATGGCATCTTGAGGAAGGAAAATTATGTGGATATATTGAAGCAACATCTCAAGACATCAGTCAGGAAGTTAAAGCTTGGTCACAAATGGGTCTTCCAAATGAACATTGACCCCAAGCATACTTCCAAAGTTGTGTAAAAATGGCTTAAGGACAACAAAGTCAAGGTATTGTAGTGGCCATAACAAAGCCCTGACCTCAATCCAATAGAAAATTTGTAGGTGTAACAGTTTAACTTTACGTCCGTCCCCTCGCACCGAATCAGGCGCGAACCAGGGACCCTCTACACTCATCAACAACAGTCACCCACGAAGCATCGTTACCCATCGCTCCACAAAGGCCGCGGCCCTTGCAGGGCAAGGGGAACCACTACTTCAAGGTCTCAAAGCGAGTGACATCACGATTGAAACGCTAGTAGCGCGCACCACCGCTAACTAGCTAGCCATTTCACATCGGTTACACTGGCACCATCCCTACGGTGAAGCATGGTGGTGGGAGCATCATGCTTTAGGGATGTTTTTCAGCGGCAGGAACTGGGAGACTAGTCAGGATTGAGGGAAAGATGAACGGAGCAAAGTACAGAGAGATCCTTGATCAAAACCTGCTCCAGAGTGCTCAGGACCTCACACTGGGACAATGGTTCACCTTCCAATAGTACAGCAACCCTAAGCAAACTTCCAAGACAATGCAGGAGTGGTTTCGGGACAAGTCTCTGAATGTCCTTGAGTGGCCCAGCCAGAGCCCGGACTTGCACCCGGTTGAACATCTCTGGAGAAACCTGAAAATAGCTGTGCAGTGACGCTCCCCATCCAACCTGACAGAGTTTGAGAGGATCTGCAGAGAGGAATTGGAGAAACTCCCCAAATACAGGTGTGCCAATGTTGTGGCGTCATACCCAAGATGACTCAAGGCTGTAATCGCTGCCAAAGGTGCTTCAACATAGTACTGAGTAAAGGTTCTGCATACCAATGTAAATGTAATATTTCAGTTTTAATACATTTTCAAACATTTCTAAAAACCTATTTTTGCTTAGTCATTATGGGGTATTTTGTGTAGATTGATGAGGGAAACAAACAATTGAATACATTTTAGAATAAGGCTGTAATGTAACAACATGTGGATGAAGTCAATGGGTCTGAATACTTTTCGAATGCACTGTATATCTTAATTTGGAAAATGTTCTAACTTTATTTAACTTTGAAAATATGGAGTAGGTTGTGTAGATAGATCTGTAGGGGTAAAACATTGAATTAATTTTAAGACAGAAAAATGTGAGAAAAAAAGTTCAAGCGGGTGTAGACTTTCTATAGGCACCGTACTCAAATTAATTGCCATAAAAAAATATATATATATATTTTACCAGGTAAATTGACTGAGAACACATTCTCATTTACAGCAATGACCTGGGGAATAGTTACAGGGGAGAGGAGGGGGATGAATGAGCCAATTGTAAACTGGGGATGATTAGGTGGCCATGATGGTATGAAGGCCAGATTGGGAATTTAGCCAAGACACCAGGGTTATCACCCCTACTCTTACGATAAGCGCCATGGGATCTTTACTGACCAAGAGAGTCAGGACACCTGTTTAATGTCCCATCCGAAAGACAGCACCCTACACAGGTAAATGTCTCCAATCACTGCCCTGGGATATTGGGATATTTTTTTAGAACAGAGTAAAGGGTGCCTCCTACTGGCCCTCCAACACCACTTCCAGCAGCATCTGGTCTCCCATCCAGGGACTGACCAGGACCAACCCTGCTAAGCTAGCTTCAGAAGCAAGCCAGCAGTGGGATGCAGCTGACATGACTAAAACTGCTTGTCTGAATTCAACTAGTTAGACAAAAGTTAGAGGTTTTGATGATCACACAAATAGAATACAACTCAAACCCAGTGTTTCACTTTAAACAAAAATGTTACCCCTTTTCAGCCCAAAATAGAAACGTCTTGCTTGCGCTTGTATCAATTGGTCTGGGTTTACATTAGACGCGTATTATTCAGACCAATGCAATGAGGTGTAGAGATATTGAGATGGATTTGGGGCCTGTTTTTTTACGGGCGATGGCTGGAATTAATATGTCTCTTGCTATTTTCTTAGTAGTACGGGATTAGGTAGGAGGATTTACAGTATGTAAACCTTTTTCAACCACACACTTCAGCACGGTAGGTGGCGGCATGCATCTTTCACGTTGTTTTGCGGACCGCCAGTAATACCAAAGAAGAAGGTTCAAGCAGGCCGGAAATCACAACACATTGAGCGCTGAGTTGTTCGTCAAACACTCAAATTCAAATAGCTACATGGTAGCTTGCATTTGTTATCACCAACTGCAGACAGTAAGTAAGAGAAAAAGTAAATGTGCATAGAATCAGTGCGGTAGTAAGTAGCTGTAATTGATAGAAAAGGGCCAATTTAACAGTGAAATATGTATCGTGGTCGGCCTCTTCCACCTCGAGGAGGGTACCCGCATCAGTGCGAGGACCGTGGTCCTACTCCTGTCCGGCCTTATCCTGGGCCACCGTTTAGAGAAGAAAGAGGCAGGCCCAGACCTCCGTTTCAGGGTTACCACGACGGGCCTCCAGACCCGTACAGGCGTTCTCCACCGCTCAGGAGGTATCCTTCTCCCGGTTCAGTAAGTCACAGAGTTCCAGGCAGTGAATATTGGGGCAGCGGCCCTCCCCCAAGAGAAGTAAGTGCAATAATTATGTGCGGGATACTGTCTACCACTTGCTAATTACATTGGTAAATGTAGCTTTCAAAAACAATTCGTGCATGTTGTCTGTTTGCATAGCGCATTGGTTAGCTAGCTAACTAGGCTAGTTATCATGACTATTTGTCACTGTTTATTGTTAACCAGCTACAAGCGCAGGTGCAATTTTTATTTACAGTGGAACTGGACGTTGCTCCGTCCCTTGCACTGGCTCCTATTTCCTTTTTACTGGAGCAATGCATTAATTTGCCGAAATGCTGTGTCTAATAACTTAAATCCTGTCAAACTATTTATTGTAATGAAACTGATTACAGTTAAGGAATTTGATTACAAACCTGTTTCTGTCAATAGAGATCTCCATCTTCTCCCCGTGGTTGCATCCCCACAGACCACAGTCTGGTAATCACTGTGGGCAATGAATTGACTGGACCACCTGGGGCAGGGCTACCCTCAAGAGACTACCCTCCTTACCTGCCAAAGAGGTCCAGTTATGATGGCCCTGACGACCGTGGCCCCAGGAGGCAGAGTCCCAGCAGAGGGAGAAGCCGACCTCGTAGTCGCAGCCCGGGAATCAGGGTACGGAGCAAGAGCCGTCCTCGTAGTCGCAGCCCTACAATGGGGGGACAGAGTAAAAGCCGTGCCAGAACTCGCAGCCCTGCAATGGGGGGACGGAGTAAAAGCCGTGTCCGAAGTCGCAGCCCTGCAATGGGGGGACAGAGTAAAAGCCGTGCCAGAACTCGCAGCCCTGCAATGGGGGGACGGAGTAAAAGCCGTGCCCGAAGTCGCAGCCCTGCAATGGGGGGACAGAGTAAAAGCCGTGCCAGAACTCGCAGCCCTGCAATGGGGGGACGGAGTAAAAGCCGTGCCCGAAGTCGCAGCCCTGCAATGGGGGGACAGAGCAAAAGCCTTACTCAAAGCCGCAGCCCTGAATTGGGGGGACAGAGTAAAAGCCGGGCCCGAAGCCGCAGCCCTGAAATGGGGGGACGGAGCAAGAGCCGTCCGCCAAGCAGGTCCCGAAGCAGGAGCGGGAGTCGTGGCCAGAGCTATGGACAGGCCCGCAGTATAAGCAGAGCAAAGAGTGTTGGTCCACACAAGAGCAGGAGCCGCAGTGTCAGTAGCAGCAGTACCAGCAGTACCAGTAGCAGCAGTAGCAGGAGCAGCAGGGGAGGCTGTAATAAGATAAAGAAGATGAGCAGGTTCAAGGAGCTGGAGTTGGCCCGTCGCCACAAAGAGATGGAAGACATGAACATGCCCACAAAGTCCATCCTGAAGAGGTGCATGGACTCAGAGACTGACTCCCCCTCATTTGTGCAGGTAGGGGACATATGCCATTTTATTACTGTGTTAAATTAATTGTGTAGTGTATTACCGATCTTCATACTCATTCTAACCCTGTCATCCCACAATGACCTTTTTTCTTTTATCCAAATGATTATCATGATTAATTTGTTCAACATATATTGTTCTTTCGTTTTTGTTTTGCAGAACAGTGATTCTCCAAGAGTTACCCCTGGTGCTGAGGCAGAGCGTCTCCTCTCAGCTATGAAAGGCATGGACCCTAACATGTTGGCCACCATGCTGGGAGAACTGAGAGATGACCCACGCATGGCCCAGGGCAGACTTGATCCCAGTGGGATTGCAGGTATCCTTGGCCTGTTGGGAGGTGCATCTGCACGGCAGGAGGAGAAAAGGAAGAGGGTACCAGACATTGACGATGAGGAGAAGTTCCTTTATGGTGATGAAGATGATCTAGAGAAGGGCAGGTCTCCGACTCCAGCAGGAGTTCCCCGTCAACATGGTCTGTCAGAGCTCTATGGTGATATTATGAGTGGCGCCTCACAGCACCTAGAGGGCCATCCTGGTATTGTCGATCAGAGAAGTTCTCGTCAGCAACAGGTGGACAGGAGGTTTCAGCATCAAAGCAGGTCCTCTGCCACCCCTGACCATAATATCAAGGTTGAAGAGCCTAATGACTACCCACTAGGAACAGGACCACTGGAAGGAAAGGAGAAGCAAGACGTGGAGGAGTACGAGAAGATCCAGGACCTCCTCAAAACCATTGGGCTGGATCTGGGGGTGACGGAGATCAGCAAGATGGCTGCCAGGACTCAAGAGCGTCTGCATGGAAAGAGGCCCCCTCTGAAAACCCCTTCCCCTTGTCCTGGGAGGAGGCGGGGTCACCGTGACTCTTCAAGAAGCTCAGGCAGGAGCAGGCGTAAGAGCAACAGTGGGAGCAGCTCCAGCAGTGGTAGCAGTCGTAGCAAAAGCCACAGCCCGAGTCGTAGCAGGAGCCTGAGCAGCAGCCTTGATAACAGAAGGAGCCAGAAGAAGTCACCCCCATCTGGCAGGCGCAGCACCCATGGGAAGACTCGAGGCGGCGGAGAGGTGAAGACTGAAACTACTCCAGTGACACCCACCCACCCTTCTATCTCGATTCCTGCCTACGCCCAAGCCCAGGCACATGGTCTGGTACCACCCAACTATCCACCTCATGGCTTTGGGCAGTATGGGAACTGGCCGTACATGCCCCAACAGTGGCCGATGTACCCACCTCCATCTATGGGCATGCTGCCTCAATCTCCCACTGAAGATTTTCCGAACGCCCCGCCGTTTGACAGACCATACTTAAACGTCATCCAGCCAGAGTTACACCAGGGGGGTGAAAGAAAAGGTGAGAACAAACCATTGAATAAGTGGATGTTTAATTACTTGTTCATTCCTCTTCAATAAATACTTTTTGTTGGTGATCAATGAAACTGCAGCACATACGGTGCTTTCGGAAAGTATTCAGACCCCTTCTCTTTTCCCACATTTTGTTATGTTACAGCCTTATTCTAAAATGGATTAAATCAAAACATGTTCCTCATCAATCTACACACAATACACCATAATGACAAAGCGAAAACAGGTTTTTAAATATGTTTTCATTCTCCCCAATTTTGTGGTAACCAATTGGTAGTTAGTCTTGTCCCATCGCTGAAACTCCCGTACGGACAACCCAGCCAAGCCGCACTGCTTCTTGACACAATGTCCTCTTAACCCGAAAGCCAGCCACACCAATGTGTCAGAGGAAACACCGTACACCTGGCAACCGTGTCAGCGTGCATTGCTCCCGGCCCGCCACAGGAGTCGCTAGTGCGTGGTGGGACAAGAACATCCCTGCTGGCCAAACCCTCCCCTAACCCGGACGACGCTGGGCCAATTGTGCGCCACCCGGTCGCAGCCGGCTGCGACAGAGCCTGGACTCGAACCAGAATCTCTGGTGGCACAGCTAGCACTGCGATGCAGTGCCTTAGACCACTGCGCCACTCGGGAGGCCCCTTTTTAGACATTTTTGCAGATGTATAGAAAATAAAAACAGTACTATTCAGACCCTTTGCTACAAGACTTTGTGTCCATTGAGTGGTAAATTCAATTGATTGGACATGATTTGGAAAGGTATACACCTGTCCAGATAAAGTCCCATAGTTGACAGTGCATGTCAGAGCAAAAACCAAGCCACGAGGTCGAAGAAATTGTCCGTAGAGCTCCTACGGCACAGATCTGGGGAAGAGTACCAAAACATTTCTGCAGCATTGAAGGTCCCCAAGAACACAGTGGCCTCCATCATTCATAAATGGAATAAGTTTGGAGCCACCAAGACTCTTCCTAGAGCTGGCCACCCGGGCCAAACTGGGAAATCGAGGGAGAAGGGTCACCTCCCTGACCAAGAATCCGATGGTTACTCTGACTGAGCTCCAGAGTTCCTCTGTTGAGATAGGAGAACCTTCCAGAAGGACAACCATCTGCAGCATTCCACCAATCAGGCCTTTATGGTAGTGGCACATGAGAGCCCGCTTGGAGTTTGCCAAAAGGCACCTAAAGGACTCAGACCATGAGAAACACGATTCTTTGGTCTGATGAAGATTGAACTCTTTAGCCTGAATATCAAGTGTCACGTCTGTAGGAAACCTGGCACCATCCCTACTGTAAAGCATGGTAGTGGTAGCGTCATGCTGTGGGGGATGTTTTTCAACCGCAGGGACTGGGAGACTAGTCAGGATCACGGGAAAGATGAACAGAGCAAAGTACAGAGATCCTCGATCAAAACCTGCTCCAGAGTGCTCAGGACCTCACACTGGGACAAAGGTTCACCTTCCAACAGGACAACGATCCTAATCACACAGCCAAAACAACGCAGGAGTGGCTTCGGGACAAGTCTCTGAATGTCCTTGAGTGGCCCAGCCAAAGCCCGGACTTGAATCTGATCGAACATCTCTGGAGAGACCTGAAAATAGCTTTGCAGCAACACTCCCCATCCAACCTGACAGAGCTTGAGAGGATCTGCAGAGAAGAATGGGAGAAACTCTCCAAATATAGGTGTGCCAGCTTGTAGCGTCATATCCAAAAAGACTCAAGGCTGTAATCTCTGCCAAAGGTGCTTCAACAAAGTACTGAATAAAGGGTCTGAACACTTATGTGATATTTTATTTGTAATTTTAATACAGTTGCAAAAAGTTCTAAACCTGTTTTTGCTTTGTCATAATGGGGGATTTTGTCGATTGATAAGAAGAAAAGTTATACATCTTAGAATAGGGCTGTAATGTAACAATGTGAAAAAGTCAAGTGGACTGAATACTTTCTGAAAATACTGTAAGCAGTAGTTTTAATGATGTAACTCCTGTCTAATTTTGTACATTATTCCTGTATAGCATCATCAAAGATGGCCGCTCAGGATAATGGCAAGGACAGGAGGGTTTTAGAAGAGAGAAATAATGAAAGCCAAAAACAAAAGGTGGAGTATTCAGCTATCCACTGAAATTCAAATGAAGCCTACAGTATTGTCATTTGATGCTGTTTTGGCATACACTAGTTCTCTAATGATTCTCCTGCATTCTGTAGGTTCTTGAAGAACGTGAAAAACTGAGAAGAGACCGAGAGATCCGCATGAAGAAGAAAGATTATCTCATGAAGGAACTGGAGAGATTGCGAAAACAGCAAGGTACTTCATCTCAAAGCCTTTTCTATATTTGTTAATGATTATTATTATTATTTTTAATTCAGAAGGTTGTTGCACAGTTGGCTAAATTTTTTATTGTTGACTTTGTAGGGGAACTGCTGCGCAAAAAGCGGCGTGTAAAGGATGGCCACAAGGACCCATTACTGTCCGAGATCAGTCGGCTCCAGGAAGAGGTCATGTCTCAGATTGCTGTGCTCCGCAACGAGCACGAGGTAGCAGAGAAGAAACGATGCGAGCTTGACAAAGTGGCTCTTATTCTCGGTCTACAACCAACTGACAAGCCCCGGCGAGAGGGTAGGGCTTCTGGAGACCTTGAGCATCCAACACACCCACCACCTCCAGACAAGGAGAAGAAACAGGAGCGCGCTCGCAGCCGAGAGGTATCACCTGGGCTCCAGGCCTCTGCCAAGGTAGAATTCCGTAAGCTGCTCCCGGCACAAGCCAGAGAGCTGAAGTACTGGTAAAACCTTAGAAAAACATGTACATTATTGCTGCAGAAACGTAATTATTCTGCAGAAAGTGACAGGTCAACTTTGCTTTATTTTAGGATATGAGTCTAAATGACTTCATGAATAACTATTCAAAAGGTCCGGTTTTGATTTAAATGTATACTTGCCCTTGTCTGATTCATTAAATACCAGTAAGCAGTAATTACACTACATGACCAAAAGTATGTGGACACCTTCTCGTTGAACATCTTATCATGGGCATTAATATGGAGTTGGTCCCCCTTTTGCTGCTATAACACCCTCCACTCTTCTGGGATGGCTTTCCACTAGATGTTGGAACATTGCTGCGGGGACTTGGTTCTATTCAGCCACGAGCATTAGTGAGGTTGGTCATTGATGTTGGTCGATTAGGCCTGACTCGCAGTTGGTGTTCCAATTCATCACAAATATGTTCGATGGAGTTGAGGTCAGGGCTCTGCAGGCCAGTCAAGTTCTTCCACACCGATCTTGACAAACCATTTCTGTATGGACCTCGCTCTGTGCATGGGGGAATTATCATGCTGAAACAGGAAAGGGCCTTCCCCAAACTGTTGGCTCAAAGTTGGAAGCACAGTCATCTAGAATGTCATTGTATGCTGTATCGTTAAGATTTCACTGGAACTAAGGGGCCTAGCCCAAATCATTAAAAACAGCCTCAGACCATTATTCCTCCTCCACCATACTTTACAGTTGGCACTATGCATTGAGGCAGGTAGCGTTCTCCTGGCATCCGCCAAACCCATATTTGTCCGTCGGACTGCCAGATGGTGAAGCGTCACTCCAGAGAACGAGTTTCCACTGCTCCCGAGTCCAATGGTGTCGAGCTTTACGCCTCTCCAGCCGACCCTTGGCATGGTGATCTTAGGCTTGTGTCCGGCTGCTCGGCCATGGAAACCCATTTCATGAAGCTGTTGACGAACAGTTATTGTGCTGACGTTGCTTTCAGAGGCCGTTTGGAACTCGGTAGTGTGTTGCAACCGAGGACAGAGCTTGTGTGGCCTACCACTTCGCGGCTGAGCCGTTGTTGCTCCTAGACGTTTCCACTTCACAATAGCAGCACGTACAGTTGACTGGGGTAGCTCTAGCAGGGGAGAAATTATGAACTGACTAGTTGGAAAGGTGGCATCCTATGACAGTGCCACGTTGAAAGTCATTGAGCTCTTCAGTTTGTCCATTCGACTGCCAATGTTTGTCTCTGGCAATTTCATGTCTGTGTGCTCGATTTTCTACACCTGCCAGGAACGGGTGTGGCTGAAATAGCCGAATCCTCTAATTTGAAAGGGTGTCCACATACTTTTGTATATAAAGTGTACTTTGAATACCTGGCATTCAGCCTTTTGCTTATACATCATATATGGGGTTAAACAATGTGTGGTGCACAAACTGCTCAGGATTACCTGGACAAACAGTGTGCTATGTCATCTGTTGGTGTTGTCCAAGAGGCAGACTTTGACTCCTCGGTTTAAAAGTTCCCTCTTTGTATGCCAATGTCTGACCCAACTAATCTCAAAACTGGTCTACAAATGCATGCATGTTTACAAATTGTGTTTTTAACCTGCAACTTATGTGGAAACCTGTTCAGTTTCATATGGCAAACAGTTGTGATTAAGCATAGGGGTACATCTTCTCTGATGTCTCACCCAACAATATACAATATTTTTCAGAGTGCACAGTATTTGTTTATGAAAGACCACCACCATGTCAAACTTATTCTCTGAAAGAGTTTCTGGAGATGCCAAACTCAGGTAAGATGTTTGTTAGAAGCTTGGATATAGGGTATTTACTTTCATAGATTGAAATATTAACATCATTCTTTGTAATTTGACTGTCATTTCATAAGAGCATTTTCACCATCAACATGTAGGCTAGCTAGGAGTGCAGCGATTAGTTGGGATGAATACTTTGCATACAGAGAGGGATCCCAATAATGTGGACTGTTAATCCTTTCCACTGGCTCAAATTATTTCTAATTTGTTAATAGGGTGATGGTGTATTTCTAATTTATTAGAAAACTTAAACATGGGTATTCAATTAAAATAATTGATTGAATATGGAAAATATGTAACATTTGAAGATGAGAATACACAAAAGTCAAATGGATCTCATTGGAAACTCAACTCTCAATTGTAGCTGTTTTGTTGCGAGGAGTATATCTCCTGAAATATCATACTTGATGTTTTTCCACTCCACTCATGGTCTCTGAACACCACTCATTTCTCACCACTTTTTTGCGCAACTCACAGATCAGTATTTAAAATGTAATTTTGACCATTAATTGGATAAGCGTACAGGAATATGACAATGCGAGTCAAATATTAGCCTTAAAAACAGGATTCTCTGACAACCTGAGTAACTCCCTCATGGCTGGAACACAGATCGCCTATGTTGTCAAGGTGAGAGTTTTTGTAATTTCCATGTTTGGGGAACATCGTAAAATTATCTTTGTTTGTCTTTTTAATACCGTCTTTCAGTATTTTTTTTGCCTGCTTCCTCTAGGCTTATTTAGCTCTTTTGCTGACTTGTAACTTCTGTTCTTCATTAGGCAGCATCATTGTCCTTAAGAGCCTCTCCTAAGAAAGCCCCAGCCAGTACCCAGCCTCCCGAGCATCCAGCAGACCTGTTTGAATACTATGACGCTGGGAACCACTGGTGCAAAAGCTGCAATGTCACTTGTGGTTCCATGTTCGATTTTTTCACACACTTGCACAGCAAATCGCACCGAAAGGTTTGTTTACCATTTTATAGAATGTTTCAATAAGACTCCAGCTACAGCAGTTCCGGAGTCCTACTGTGGAACTAGTCACATAACGTACAGACTACAGAGAACAACCAAACCATCCTTGCTAGGCTACGCAATAAAGAAATGTGTTAGCTAGACAGTGTTGCTTAATGTACAAGTCTTAATAATACATTTTGCGATTGAGTGGTCAGGTAGCCGTGCTGTTCATGCCTTTACCAGCACAGCTGGAGCTCAAGATAATCAATTAGATTGCATGGCCGGAACTATTTTTAATAATGAATTATGAGCTAGCATTGTGTTGGGAAAGGTATGATCATCCAATTCAACACTTCAGTTCATCCTGTCTAGCTAGTTAGATAGTGAAGTTTACATTTAATTAAATTGCTATCTATTAAACACTTGGATGGACACATCTCTTTACAGGCCCTGTTAGCTATGAAGTCCGCTAGTTAGCTACCTTGAAAGGAACGCAGTAGACTCCTGAATGTAATGTGATGTGGAAAGCCTATTGGCTGCTCTCGGCAAGGATTCTTGTGCTCTCTGCTAAGGACTTATTGGCTGCAGCTGGACCCTTCTTGGTCATTCAGTCAGTGAATTGAAGAGCTTTTGTTTACTATCATGAAAATGCGGTCTCCTGTTTTTGTTCTTTGTCCCCATATCTGGTCGAGTTTCCTTTACCTTCCCAACCTTGCATTTTGTTATTTGAATTGTGCAGTCTCGTATTTTTACAGCAAATTGCTTATGCATTCTTTTTTCATTGGCACTGTGCAGACTCAGGATCCTTACAATCGACCATGGACGTCAAGTTCCTCCAACAATGAGATTAATAAGATTTACTCTTCAGGGGAGAAAATGACTAAACCTGCTAAAGGTACCAACTTAATTTCTGTTTTTATACATTTCCCTTTTTCTAAATATGTGTAATGTACTGTTAAACGTTGTTAGCAATCTTTTACTTTTAGGCTCTTTGTGCTGGATCACTACCACAGTTTGCAGTCACTGAATACAAAACTATGCATAAGAAGTAAGAAATAAACATTGATTTCTATATGCAATGTAAAGGGGGTCATTTTGGGTAACCGTTAGTCAATTACAAATGTTGATGTTTATATGTCCATGTTTACTGAATGTACTTCTTATACTCTCCAAGTAACGGACCTACATTTTATAACAATCTACTTTTATAACAGGTTCTTCCATGGAGAGCACAGTAAAGGTAATAATCAATGATTGTTTCCTGTGACCATTAGGTATTTTAAACAACTTCTCTCTCTTTTTCTCTCATAGGATCTGAGTTTTTGGTGCCTGTGAGGGGATATTATTGCCAGCTGTGCGAGGAGTTTTACGGGGATGCAATTTGTGCTGAAGATCATGCCACGAGTCATACTCACAATGAGAAATACAAGGTAGGCCATTACTAGTTGGGAGTAGGACATTATTTCACTAGGGCTACATTAAGGATGTTTACAAATTAGACATTTGGAAACCTGGTTCGGTTTCCTGCCGCATTTTGTTACTGCTTTGTGCACACAGTAGTCTTTTGTCTACTTTGCAGGCCTATGATCAAATACTATCTGAAATGTTTAAAATTAGCTTGCCTGGTGCAATAGAAATCATAAAATAGTACCACAAATCTTGCTCATTTGACACTCCAGGCAGGCTCAAGCAAAGTATTTAAAATACTATTTGAACCCTGGTCTGCTACTTTGGATAGCTTAGACATATATCAGTTTGTAATTTAGGGGAACTATGTTTTCCTACAGTAGAGGTTGCAATACAAGTTTAAGTATGTTCACCTAGCCACTGTCACCAACTGCTAATTTAAGCATTTTCATTTCAAGTCTAAAGTTCAAGGACTTGGTTTGAATTTGAAATTATTTGGGAATGACATTTCATACATGCTAATATTGGGTACATTGATTTACGTTGGTTTTTGGTTAGAAAATTCTAATGGTTAGTGTTTGGTGTTGGTGGCTAGGTAAACAAACTCATTGTGGATTGCACTCTGTCCTTGTCCATACACTGCCTACAAGGGAAGAACACTTGGATGAACTGTCCCTAAAAAAAAAAAAAAAAAATCCACTTTAATGTTTTACATATGTGTTTGGTCCTTCTGCTAGAAACGAATGTATGAGTATCCACTCTACGAACAGAGACGGAACCTGGATCGTCAGGCAGGACTCACGTTGGAAGTTGGTGACAAAAAGCACTCTGAGCTCAAACGCAAACACGAAGAGGAAGAATCCAAAAAGAGCAAAGAGAAGGAGGAAGGGAAACATAAACGCAGCAAAAAGGACAAGGACAAGGGAAAGGACAAGGAGAAGATCAAACACATGGAGAAAGAGGGGAAGGCGAAGCACAGCAAAAAGGAGAAGTACAAATATAACAAGAGGGAGGAGGAGGAGGAGGAAGAGAGGGCCAAGTATAGCAAAAAGGAGGAAGATGAGAGGTCTTTGTACAGCAAGAAAGAGGAGAGATATAAACATAGCGAGGAAGAGTGGCCCAAGTACAGTAAGAAGGATGAAGAGAGATACAAGCATAGTGAGGAGGAGGAGTGGTTAAAAAATCGCAGGGAGGAGGAAGAGAGGCCTAGGTCTAGCAGGGTAGAGGAGAGACCCAAGTTTAGTTGGAGGCATAATGAGGAGGAGGAAGACCGGTCCAGATATGGTAAGGGGAAAGAGACCAACCCCAAATATAGCAAGAAAGAGGAGGTGAGGTGTAGATCAGAGAGGGAGGATGGGAAGCCTAAGAATGAAAAGGAGGAAAGACAATCAAGGAAGGACCAGGGTGAGCGTCAAAGGGAAGATGAGAAGTCAGGATCTAGAAAGCAGTCTGAGCCTGAGAAACCCGGTGAGCCTCCCAAAGTGTTCTGTGGGCCTAATCCAGCATTGAGAGCAAAGCTGCGCAAGAAAAGTGAGGAAACAGCCAAAGTAGAGCCAAAGGCTCCGTCTGCTTTTGGAAAGTTCAGTTGGAAGAAAAAAATTGAAAATGAGCTTGCGAAGGAGGCCGAGAGAGTGGCTGCTGAGTTCCTGAAGGAAGATGAGGCAGATGCTGAAGAGGATGACGACCCGGATGCGTTTTCAAAGTCTGTGGCCGCAGCCAAGAGCATTGCTATCAAGCTGTCAGGGAAGACAGTCATCCCCCCAACTAACACATGGGTACCCTTCAACTCCGAGAAAATACGCCCAAACCTTCCTGCTCCCTCCATGGTCCTGAGAAAGTCCTCCGGACTTGGGCCCTGGGTCTATGCTAAACCGGCCCCTCTCAACACCTTCCCCTCTATCAGACCACCCGGTGCCAGTGGAGAGACGCCCCTGCCTGTCATACAGAACCAGCCTAAAAAGGACCCTGTACTGGCAGCAGACATCATTTCCAAGGCGTTCTGTGGTGAGGAAGTGGAGTCAGCAGATGGCACCGGGAAGCCAGGTCCCAATTTTACACCAGACATAAAGAAAGCTTCCACAATGGAGTCTGTTAGTCAAGCCCACACATCCACTCCTTCAGCAGTGATGTCAGAGTTCAAGACTCCCCTGCCTCCCCCGCCTGTCCTGATCATGATGACCATGGAGTCGGATGTATCTGCACCAGGAGTCCCTGAGAGTGAGCAGAATGTCCCTGTGATGGTCACACCCCCTCCTTTCATGCAGAGACCCCCAAGTGAGGTGATGAAGAAATCAGAAAAACCGAAGTCTAGCCTAGCTGCCGCAAAAGCACAAGATTTATTTGACATATTTTATAGCAGCAGTACCACAGCCAGTACCACATCCACCACCAGCACTGCCATGTCCACTAAAACAGTCATAGAGTCCAAAGCTGCTCTGATTGACTTAAAGAACAGCGACGCCTTGGAGGCTACTGCCCCACAAACAGAGCAAATCCAACCTGAGCTCCCAGCTCTTGACAACAGTAACACCATTGAAACTGACACAAAGGAGTCAATGGAGACTGAGCGTGGGTCTGACCCACAGCCCCAGGAAGATGCGCCTGAGAATGACCCCATACAATTCGATAACCCATCAGATACTCTGGGTATCTCAACAGAGACCCTGGATCTCCCAACAGAAGTGCTGGGCTTAGATCTGTTTGATTTAAATTTTGATTAACAGATCCCACTAGAACGCAGGCCATTGGAGGGTGGGTATTTTAGGTAGTTGATGGGATTAGGGTGTACATTAGAGGGGAACAAATAGTAACCAACACATCCTTCTGATTAGGAAACTAAGCCCAGTTGTCTTGGGCAGGTTGATGTTTATTGTCATGAATCTTGCCCTGGAGGCAGAACTGAGTGATTTCCGCTAGATGGGCCAACTGCAAAGTCATAATTGGCTATATCGTAAAAATGTAAGGTTAGATTTTATGACTTTGTGGCTGTGCCACCGAGTGACCACTGCAGAGTTGCCTCCAGTACATGAATCATCCCAATAAATGCCAACCTGCGTAATTTAGTGGCCCTAGCAGGCAGCTCGAACTTGAATGGATAAGGAAATGAAACTCCCACTGAAAGATATGAGACATTCTTAAGTGATGAATCTTCAGAAATGTTGAAGCTTGTGCTGCAGTTCTTTTTGTGTTGAATAATTTCTTCATTCATCTCAACTTTTTTTAACTTAAGGTAATGTACAGTACCATGCTTATTGATTACTATGGTTTTGTGTGTATCCATTTTCAGCCTCTTAAGTAAAAAGTTATTTTCTCTTTAAATGATTGAAAGGTATTTTAATACAGGAACAAGAGAAAAGGTTAAAAGAAAACAGAACTTGGTAAGGTAGTGCAGCATGGACCAAAATATTTGAACAATGTTTTCTTTTACAATTGTGTCATGTAATATCTGTCACTCTTTACAGCACCCTCCAGAAAAGAAGATGTGGATATATATATATATATACTCATGAACATAACCTTGGAATTGTTGCTCTTTTAAAAAAAACTTTCCATTGGTTCACTGATTGTACTATGCGCAATGCTATTCTGTGTTAGTTAGTGAAAATAATCAAACTGTTTGTCCTTTTAACTGTTGTTGCTAAAGTAGAATTCAAATAAATGTCAGTGACCACAACATTTTCTCTTATTTCTCAGACCTTGTAGTCGGACCTTGTAACCATAAAGCATCACTATGGTATGCCCCTTGCAGTCGAAAGGAATTCTGAAGAAAAATCTCACTATGAGTGGCTGCAATGGGCAACTCTGAAATGAACAGGACAATGTTAATATACAGTGCCTTAGGAAAGTATTCAGACCCTTTGACTTTTTCCACATTTTGCCTTATTCCAAAATTGATTAAATTGTTTTTTCCCCTCAATCTACACACAATACCCCATAATGACAAAGCAGAAACAGGTTATTTGAAATTTTTGCTAATTTATAAAAAGAAAAAAGAGTGAAATTTACACAAGTATTCAGACGCTCACAGACCCTTTGGCAGTGATTACAGTCTCAAATCTTCTTGGGCATGATGCTACAAGCTTGGCACAGTTTCTGCCATTCTTCTCTACAGATCCTCAAGCTCTGTCAGGTTGGATGGAGAGCGTTGCTACACAGCTATTTTCAGGTCTCCAGAGATGTTCAAGTCCGGGCTCTGGCTGGGCCACTCAAGGACATTGAGACTTGTCCCGAAGCCACTTCTGCGTAGTCTTGGCTGTGTGCTTAGGATCGTTGTCCTGTTGGAAGGTGAACCTTCACCCCAGTCTGAGGTACTGAGTGCTCTGGAGGAGGTTTTCATCAAAGATCTCTCTGTACTTTGATCTGTTCATCTTTCCCTCGATCCTGACGCTGAAAAACTCCCTCCACAGCATGATGCTGCCACCACCATGCTTCACTGTAGGGATAGTGCCAGGTTTCCTCCAGTCATGGCGCTTGGCATTCGGGCCAAAGAGTTCAATCGTGGTTTCATCAGACCAGAGAATCTTGTTTCTCATGGTCGGAGTCCTTCAGGTGCCTTTTGGCAAACTCCAAGCAGGCTGTCGTGGTTTCCGTCTGGCCACTCTACCATAAAGATCTGATTGGTGGAGTGCTGCAGAGATGGTTGTCCTTCTGGAAGGTTCTCCCATCTCCACAGAGGAACTCTAGAGCTCTGTCAGTAACCATCGGGTTCTTGGTCACCTACCTGACCAAGGCCCTTCTCCCCCGATTGCTCAGTTTGACCAGGCAGCCAGCTCTATCAAGAGTCTTGGTGGTTCCAAACTTCTTCCATTTAAGAATGATGGAGTCCACTGTGTTCTTGGGGACCTTCAATGCTGCAGAAATGTTTTGATACCCATCCCCAGATCTGGGTCTCGACACAATCCTGTCTGAGCTATACGGACATTTTCTTCAACCTCATGGCTTGGTTTTTGCTCTGACATGCAGTGTCAACTGTGGGACCTTTTATATAGACAAGTGTGTACCTTTCCAAATTATGTCCAATCAATTGCATTTACCCCAAGTGGACTCCAAGTTGTAGCAACATCCCAAGGATGATCAATGGTAACAGGATGCACCTGAGCTAAATTTTGTATCATAGCAAAGTGTCTAAAATTGATAAAATATTATTTGTTTTAGCAATCTACACAATACCCCATAATGACAAAGCGAAAACAGGTTAACATATTATAAGGTATAATACCTTAAGGTATTTCTTTTTTTTATATATACATTTGTAAAAATATGTTAACCTGTTTTCGCTTTGTCATTATGGGGTATTGTGTCGATTGCTAAATCAAATAATATTTTATCAATTTTAGAATAAGGCTTCAACATAACAAAATGTGGAAAGTCAAGGGGTCTGAATACTTTACGAAGGCACTGTAAATTAATGATGAACGTCATTGTGGGTCCAATTAGTCTGACCTGACAGCGATTTCTTTATTTTTCTTTATCTTTTCTGCAGAACCTATATAAGTAACATAGCAAAGGTAAGAGGAGTCTAGTTATGCTGTATGCTACTTTAAGAATGATATAATTCTGAGTGCCAGTGATTGGCCTTGAGATCAGATGTCTGGCAAAAAACATCTGAAGTTTCTACTAAATGTAATTTTCAACAAAGCCTGCTGGGACATCAGTCTTCACTTCAGAAAAGGTAAGGATATCAGAGGATGTTGCTGATCTCTGTCTCATAATACGGTCTACAATGTAACTGAATTATTCAGCTGTACTGAAATGTCCATTTCTATTCATTTATTACACTGACTGTGTTTAACTCTATCGCCTATGATACCATATGTGAATAATTGCGCATTGTCTGGTCTTCGGAAACATGGCCTCAAATGTTTGGTTAATTTACCTTTATGTATTTGTTTTAAAACCTTGCACAAACCAAAGTCATTTCATTTGTCAAATAAAATATTTTGAAGGCAAACCCATTGTCATGTTGATAATGTCACGTGTGAAAAAAGGATACTGATCAATGCCAATAACATGCTTACGATCTTTTTACAAGTTAGGCACATTTTGACATCCTTTCCCATGCACATAGATGTGATTCCTCTTTAGCCCCAAAGGAAGTATGGAACATGTCCAGTAGGTGGTGCTGGTCAAGTGCATTGAGACTACAGACCCTGAGACCACTTAGCCTTTTACCAGTAGGTTTTCTGACAAGTAAAAGTACATTGTAGTAAGTGGTTACGTAAGTTGTGGCTATAGTTTTGTAGGCTGCATAGCTTGCCAAGGTCTGAAACCTTGTTTGTGCCTTATTTCCAGTGGTGTGCTGCACAGATATGCACAAATGTCCAACATGCATGCCAAACCTTCCTCATATACAGTATGGGATTACTCTGGTAAACCCAAAATCTTCCTATAGACCCAATATTGTTTAGAATAAAGGTAATGGATAGTCATAACTTTAATCCTCCATTTCAGAACAACATACTATTCTAGAGATTATGAACTGCAGCTAGTATTGATTATTTTCCATTCCAGAGCTGCCTGCATACAGTATGTATACTCGGAATCCATGATGACAGTTTATTGAAGATGATTCATGTTTCTTATGACACACCAATACACATACTTTCTAAAGCATTTGGTGAATTTGTTCATGTCTGACTAAATTGTTGAAATCTCTAACTTGACTATAGTTGTATGATGTGTATCACATTGTTAGGAAGTAAAGTTTGTTGTGTTCAATAGAACAGGTAGCCTTCCACAAGCTTCCCACAATAAGTTGGGTGAATTTTGGCTCATTCCTCCTAACAGAGCTGGTGTAACTGAGTCAGGTTTGTAGGCATCCTTGCTCGCACACGCTTTTTCAGTTCTACCCACAAATTTTCTATACGATTGAGGTCAGGGCTTTGTGATGGCCACTCCAATACCTTGACTTTGTTGTCCTTAAGCCATTTTGCCACAACTTTGGAAGTATGCTTGGGGTCATTGTCCATTTGGAAGACCCATTTGCGACCAAGCTTTAACTTCCTGACTGATGTCTTGAGATGTTGCTTCAATATATCCACATAATTTTCCTACCTCATGATGCCATCTATTTTGTGAAGTGCACCAGTCCCTCCTGCAGCAAAGCAACCCCACAACATGATGCTGCCACCCCCGTGCTTCACGGTTGGGTTGGTGTTCTTCGGCTTGCAAGAATCCCCCTTTTTCCTCCAAACATAAGGATGGTCATTATGGCCAAACAGTTCTATTTTTGTTTCAACAGACCAGAGAACATTTCTCCAAAAAGTACGATCTTTGTCCCCATGTGCAGTTGCAAACCTTAGTCTGGCTTTATTATGGCGGATTTGGAGCAGTGGCTTCTTCCTTGCTGTGTGGCCTTTCAAGTTATGTCGATATAGGACTTGTTTTACTGTGGATATAGATACTTTTGTATCTGTTGTTCTGGGATAGATTTGCACTTTTCACACCAAAGTACGTTCATCTCTAGGAGACAGAATGCGTCTACTTCCTGAGCCGTATGATGCTTGCGTGGTCCCATGGTGTTTATACTTGCATACTATTGTTGTACAGATGAATGTGGCACCTTCAAGCATTTGGAAATTGCTCCCAAGGATGAACCAAACTTGTGGAGGTCTACAATTTTTTTTCTGAGGTCTTGGCTGATTTCTTTTGATTTTTCCATGATGTCAAGCAAAGAGGCACTGAGTTTGAAGGTAGGCCTTGAAATACATCCACAGGTACACCTCCAATTGACTCAAATTATGTCAATTAGTCTATCAGAAGCTCCTAAAGCCATGGCATAATTTTCTGGAATTTTCTAAGCTGTTTAAGGCACAGTCAACTTAGTGTATGTAAACTTCTGACCCACTGGAATTGTGATACAATGAATTATAAGTGAAGTAATCTGTCTGTAAACAATTGTTTGAAAAATGACTTGTATCATGCACAAAGTAGATGTCCTAACCGACTTGCCAAAACTATAGTTTGTTAACACGAAATTTGTGGATTGGTTGAAAAACGAGTTTTAATGACTCCAACCTAAGTGTATGTAAACTTCCGATTTCAACTGTATATTTGCCCTTGTGTCAGTGGCGAACCGTAATTTATTTATTTTTGTTGCTTGTTTTGCATGTTATTTTGGCATTATAACGTGTCATGTATCAGTTTGCAAACAATTTAATTAAAAAAAATTATCATTGAGTTTATAAAGCTGCATACAACATGGTCTTTTGGTTTCTTGAGTAAGGCAGCTCCAAAATGGAGGTGTTTCAGCCTAGCTCAGTGCTTTCTGTGGTGGAGGGGCAGCCAGTGGAAAATACAGAGCGTAGGGGTTGGTAATATTCTCTAGTTGCGCTGTCATTGGCTCAGTGTTCTGTCACTCATGGGGACACTATGTCACAGGAGAGCTAGAAATTTGAAGACCCTTGGGTGCTGCCATAGAGTTACATTAGAGGTGCCCATCCAAGAAGGCTCAAGGTCATTGGCCACAGATAAAATTACATCAAATCACATTATGTCTACAGTAGCTTTGATTGGATTGATCATGTCAACATCATACTTTCAAAATCTTAGCTTGCAAGCTAGCAGTCATCATCATGAATCAAGTCTACTTGCAAATCCTTGTCAATCCTTGTCATATAAAGGGAAATTATAGATTAAACGTATAGGTCACTGACGTCATGATTCAACCTTGTTTTTTTTTTTGTTCCTAGTTGTCTTGAAAGCACCATAAATCCAGAGAAAACCAGACTTTGATGCTCATTGGCCATTGGACATTACACAAGTTGGATAACACAAATTCAACAATGAGGGGTTTGGAAGGAATCAGTGGCTAAGCATTGCAAAGTAATCACTAGCCTGCTACTCAGTAGAGTGGGTGTGTTGTCCAAGTTTGGGTTTAAGGGTATTTTTTCCAAGCTTAAAAGGATAAGCATTCAACATTGGCCATGCTGTCAATCCAGCATGACTTATTACGTGTTCAAAACAAATGGAAACTCGGAACTGGGAACTCTGAAAAAAACGAGCTCCGACTGGGAAAATACGTCTTGAACAGTCATCCAACTCAGAATTCCAAGTTGGGAACTCGGGCCGCTTTCTAGAGCTCCGACCGGAAGATCACTGACGTCATGATTCAACCTTGTTTTTTTTAGTTCCTAGTTGTCTTGAAAGCACCATAAATCCAGAGAATGCCAGACTTTGATGACAACGTTTGTTGACAAAATTTGCCCACAAAGTCGCCACGCCACCTTCCTGTTCAAGTGAGCACAACAAGGTGAGTCCAAAAATGTCTTGTATGCTGCTGCATAAATGATGTAATATGCCAGGGAGATGTATTCTGTAGCTAAGAAAGTAATACTAAGTGTATATCGTGTAGTAAGCTGTTAGTAGCCCATGTGCCCCACCCTAATAATTTGGTGCCTTATCCCCTCATAATTTAGCCTACTGTTCTGACTTGATGGCACACATGTAGCCTATAGCATGTTTTAGAGAAAGAGCTTTCATTGTCTGCTTATATGCCCTCTTTATTTATCCTACTGTTCTGACTTGGTGTACAGGGAGAATACTGTAAAAACAGCCCATGATCTGAATTCTGTTGCTGTACATTTCAAAGTGCTGAACAAGTAGTTATATTGACTACGTCCATCCTAGCTCGCTCATTAATGTCTTAATCGAAATTACGGATTGCCTCATCCGCTTGTTGTCCCCTTATGCCATAGTTTGTACATCTCAATTATCAGTAGAAACTACATTTGTTTAAGAAAGTCAGCCATATCAGCTATGTTTTTTAGATAGGCAGTAAATGAGGCTGTATTAACTGTTTCGCTGCCAGACAAGGCTCCACTGATAGCCAGGTGTAGCAGTGGTAAGGTGCTGTTGGAACTCTGCTCTTGAGACAGCTTTATGTAGGCCCTAACAGTTTGTGGGCCGGGTTTTCAATGTTATAGTGCAATTAATGTATTGTTTAGTGTTGTGTTGTGTAATGGCTTTGCTGCCATGCATCTAAAACATTTTGGGGGATTTTGCCCCACCAAGATTTAAATGCTAAAATCGCTACTGCCTTGTGTTTTAGGTTATTGTCCTGCTGAAAGGTGAATGTATCTCCCAGTGTCTGGTGAAAAGCAGACAACCAGGTTTTCCTCTAGGGAACTACAGGTTTTCCTCTAGGGAACCTCTAGGGAAAACAGGGTTGAATCATGACGTTAGTGATCTTCAGGTCGGAGCTCTAGAAAGAGGCCAGAGTTCCCGACTTGGAATTCCGAGTTGGATGACCATTCAAAACGTATTTTCCCAGTCTGAGCTCTTTTTTTCCTCAGAGTTCCCAGTTGTCTTGAACTCACTGAAGTCTAAGATTTCCCAGTTCCGAGTTTCCAGTTGTTTTGAAAGCGGTCGAAGTCATGCTGGATTGACAGCATGGCCAATGTTGAATGTTTATCCTTTTAAGCTTGGAAAAGAGACCGTTAAGCCCAGACTTGGACATCCACTCCACTGAATAGCAGGCTAGTAATTGCTTAGCAATGCTTGCGGTTAGCCACTGATTCCTTCCAAACCACTCATTGTTGAATTTGCGGAATTCAAACTTGTGTAATGTTTATGTCCAATGGCCGATGAGCACCGATACGTTTTATCTATAATTTCTCTTCATTATTTCTCTTCATGACAAGAATTGAAATGGATTTGCCAGTAGATTGTCGACTTGATTCATGATGATGACTGCTAGTTCACTAGCTAAGATTTTGAAAGTATGATGTTGACATGATCAGTCAAATCAAAGCCACTCTAGATATAACGTTATTTGACGTAATTTTATCTGTGGTCAATGACCTTGAGCCTTCTTGGATGGGCACTTCTAATGTAACTCTATGGCAGCACCCAAGGGTCTTCAATTTTCAAGCTTTCCCCGTAGGCTTTGCGTTGACGTAGTGTCCCCATGAGTGACAGAACACTGAGCCAATCACAGCGCAACTAGAGAACATTACCAACCTCTTCACTGAGTATTTTCCGCTGACTGCCCCACCACCACAGAAAGCACTGAGCTAGCCTGAAACACCTCCATTTTGGTGCTGCCTTTCTCAAGAAAGCAAAAAAGAGAATGTTGGTATGCGGCTTTATTAACTCAATGATTTTCATAAATTTTTTACATTGTTTGCAAACTGATATGTGACACGTACTGTATTAATGTCAGAATAACATGCAAAACAGGCAAAAATAAGTTATACATCTTTATTTTTTTTAGCTAAACAGGTGGGGCTCAAAACCCACCTGCCCTGAATGACAGGTCACAACTGTAAACATCTGTAAAGATTAAATTAATTATTCATCAATGCCACAAACCTGGAACATCGAAGAGCACCATAAGAACTATTATTACTAACCGATAGCGGACAGATTCTTCTGCTTTTTCCATTTTAGGAATTAGACCAGCACAAATAACACAACATGTAAAACAGCATATTGTGATTTTTGGTGGGTGACTTACAAATGGAGAAACAACTGGATGTGTAAGGTACTGTGGGTTTGATATATAGTCCTGAGGACCAGGACTACCTGGCCTGATGACTCCTTGCTGTCCCCAGTCCACCTGGCCGTGCTGATGCTCCAGTTTCAACTGTTCTGCCTGCGGCTATGGAACCCTGACCTGTTCACCGGACGTGCTACCTGTCCCAGACCTGCTGTTTTCAACTCTCTAGAGACAGCAGTGGCCGTAGAGACACTCTGATTGATCGGCTATGAAAAGCCAACTGACATTTACTCCTGAGGTGCTGACCTGTTGCACCCTCGACAACCACTGTGATTATTATTATTTGACCCTACTGGTCATCTATGAACATTTGAACATCTTGGCCATGTTCTGTTATAATCTCCACCCGGCACCGCCAGAAGAGGACTGGCCACCCCTCATAGCCTGGTTCCTCTAGGTTTCTTCCTGGGTTTTGGCCTTTCTAGGGAGTTTTTCCTAGCCACCGTGCTTCTACACCTGCATTGCTTGCTGTTTGGAGTTTTAGGCTGGGTTTCTGTACAGCACTTTGAGATATCAGCTGATGTAAGAAGGGCTTTATAAATAAATTTGATTTGATATAAAATACTAGGTCAATGAGAAACAAACTTAACAGACTCAAAAAAAGGAAGCCATGCCTAAACTCAACTATATCAACACCCTTATCAATTTAACAGGTCCATGTTGCGGCTGTCAACTGTGAGCAACACATTTACCACGGCATTCAGTCTGAAGGTAGCAAAAACAGTACACCACAAAAAGGTACCAGGCCATGGTAAGCGGCAAAGGTTACAGACTTCAATTGGAGTAGAGCGGCTGGCGGCAAAATGAAAGCAGTTTTGCAAGCGGCCCTGTTCGTGGTACTCGCTCCCATAAGCGGCGAAGCTGGCTCGGAGCCCGAGGCACCAAAAGATGTCATTAGCTGAAGTCTTGAGCTGCCGCCATGCATGGTTGACCAATGAGCAGAGTTCATCTGGTCAACCAATCAAACAATGTTTTAATGACAACTTTCAAGCTGACAACAACCTGGATCACTGGTCTCTACACCGCTTACCACCGCCCATGTGTAAGCACCTTGAAACATGTTATTGAGTCTAAATGTTATCAAATCAGGAGAATAATAAGTGAAGGAAGCAGCATAGGGAAAATGGGTGAAGGTAGCGTGGGTTTATAGAGATAAGATGGAGAGTTCCAAAGTGTCAGAAGTTGAGGGACCACATAGTGTGGAATAAGGGGTTAGCTAGAGATATGATTGGCTATGGAATAAACATAAAATGGGGTGCTAGTGTGCGTCTGCACACCTTTTAGGTTGTCACAAATATCCAGCCCATGTCCAGTCATTCTCGAGGTCACGTCCTTCCATCTCATTTGTAAGCATTCAAATAGTGGTCACCATGTGTCTGTGAATCACAACATTAATGGCGATGAGTGATCACAGCATTTCCACAAATTAAGCCATAGACAATACAACTTAAGCATTGAGGACAGCATTTTGTTGACAACATGGTGCTTTACACAATATCTACTATGTGTGAACGATGGAAGAATCTACCCCAGCTATAGGTCCATTTGAGTGTGTGTGGTCACTTATGTCTGCACATCAACCGGTACTGGGACCATTGGAGACATGGGATGCTTGCTCTCAAAGTGCTGCTTGAATGTCTTCGGGTCTGCATCTATAAAGGTCAAGTACAAAATGGAGGAAATCTGTGGCTTAGAATTGAATTCAAAGTTGACACAAATTATAAACTAAACAATGCAACAAACTACTACACATATGAAAAACTACCACACAGGCCAGAACAATACCCTACACATGGAGAGGAACCTAAAGGGCACATACAGTACCAACCAATACTACTCACCCGACAGACAAGGCAGGTGTGGACCAGTGCTGCCTTGGCTGCAATCTTCTGTTTCGCAGCTGCTCCTTTCTTCTTAGCAACCACCGCCTTGGCATCAGTCAACAAGTCCAACTTGAGAGTGGAGCATGCGTTATATATCAATACCATCAAAATGAATCCCCCTCATCCCACTGACATTATGGTCAATGTTATGGTCAATGGACTATGTTGACCAAGTGTTAGAGCTGGGCTGGGACAAAAGCCTTCAAACTCCTGCTCTTCAGGACTTCCTGCAATGACTGAACCAGACCAAAGAATAGTGTTCGAGGTTGAAATAGTTTACCAAGTTGAGAGGTGATAAGACTCAGGCACACACATTGGTTTTGGAATACAGAAGGTGCAAATAAGGTTTGAAATTTGGCATCAATAACAGTAATTATTTATTTTGTTGCAATTTTTACCCCCTTTTTCTCCCCAATTTCATTATTACAATCTTGTCTAATTGCTGCAACTCCCCAACGGGCTCGGGAGAGGCGAAGTCAGCCTGCAGGCGCCTGGCCCGCCACAAGGAGCCACTAGAGCGCGATGAGCCAAGTAAGCCCCCCCCGGCCAAACCCTCCCCTAACCCAGACAACGCTGGGCCAATTGTGCGCTGCCCTATGGTACTCCCGGTCACAGCCTGGGATCGAACCCCTGCGATACCGTGCCTTAGATCGCTGCGCCACTCGGGATGCCCATGACAGTAATTCTATCTAAAAAAACAAACGTGAATACCAATTCATTTAAAACCCACCATAGCAGGTAGGACTAAATAAGGTTACATAACCTTAACTACTAGGTCTGGGAATTGCCAGGGACCTCACAATATAATATTATCACGATACTTACAGTGCATTCAACATTTTGTTACATTAGAGCCTTATTGTAAAATGGATTTAAAAAAAATCCTGATCTACACAAAATACCCCATAATGACAAAGCAAAAACTGTTTATATATATATAGAGAGAGAGAGAAAAAATGAAATGTCACATTTACATAAGTATTCAGACCTTTACTCAGTACTTTGTTGAACCACCTTTGGCAGCGATTACAGCCTTGAGTCTTCTTGTGTATGGCGCTACAAGCTTGGCACACCTGTATTTGGGGAGTTTCTCCCATTCTTCTCTGCAGATCCTCTCAAGCTCTGCCAGGTTGGATGGGGAGTGTTGCTGCACAGCTATTTTCAGGTCTCGCCAGAGATGTTCGATTGGGTTCAAGTCCGGGCTCTGACTGGGCCACTCAAGGAAATTCAGAGACTTGTCCCGAAGCCACTTCTGTGCTGGCTTGGCTGTGTACGTAGGGTCATTGTCCTGTTGGAAGGTGAACCTTTGCACCAGTCTGAGTGCTCTGGAGCAGGTTTTCATCAAGGATCTCTATGTATGTACTTTGCTCTGTTCATCTTTGCCTTGATCCTGACTAGTCTCCCAGTCCCTGCCGCTGAAAAACATCTCCACAGAATGATGCTGCCACCTCCATGCTTCACCGTAGCCAGGTTTCCTCCAGACATGACGCTTGGGGTTCAGGCCAAAGACTTCAATCTTGGTTTCATCAGACCAGAGAATCTTGTTTCTCATGATCTAAGAGTCCTTTAAGTGCCTTTTGACAAACTCCAAGCGGGCTGTCATGTGCCTTTTACTGAGGAGTGGCTTCCGTCTGGCCACTCTACCATAAAGGCCTGATTGGTGGAGTGCTGCAGACATGGGAGAACCTTCCAGAAGAACAACTATCTCCACAGAGGAACCCTGTAGCTCGGTCAGCGTGACCATCGGGTTCTTGGTCACCTCCCTGACAAAGCCCCTTCTCCACTGATTGATCAGTTTGGCTGGGCGGTCAGCTCTAGGAAGAGTCTTGGTGGTTCCAAAATTCTTCCATTTAAGAATGATGGAGGCCACTGTGTTCTTGGGGACCTTCAATGCTGCAGAAATGTTTGATCCAATGTTTGAGCCAATGATCCAATATAGTGCTACTAGGCATTAATTCAACTTTCCCTTTTTTGTATCACCAAATATAATGGATTGTACAGTAGGTGGCGGCATTAACCTATACCATTTATTTACAGACCACCACAATACTGAAGAAGAAGAAGAGCTTCATTCATGAATTGTTGCTAGGGCAAAAGTGCATCATTCAACGCCTCCAGCCTAGACGAGGAGTGCAATCCGCCCATCCTATAACCACCCAATGAAATAATTACAGTGGCCCGTCACTAGGCAGTATAACGTGTGGCTGGCCAATTATCTTTTTCTTGGCCTAGAAGGGCGCAGGGAGCTGAAGGTAACCGAGTGGCAGCGATCGAGTCCCGGGGAAATCTGTCACGGAGTCACCGTGAAAAAGATCAACAGCCACAACATGCCGAATAAAACTAAAAAGGAAAAGGTAACGTACTGATCGCAACAATGCAAATATTGTTGCCAAATATTCAGAGGAAATAGACCGTATCTCGTAATTGTATTCTAATACGACAACTAGATGTTGTACTATTACCGTAAGGCCTAGCAGAGCAGATACATTTTCAGACTATGCAAAGACATCAGCAGCCAACAACATATGTGATCTTATCATTGTTTACATTACCCTGTATATTAAATTCTTAAATTGATTTAATAACGATATACAAGCCTATTAAAATAGACGGTCAATCTTAACGTTATACCGTCTATTGACAAAGCTGTTTGCCGCCTGAGGGGATTTCGCGGATGTTTCGACGCTGCCCACATGCTCTGTCTAAACGCAAATACGCCTCGTACGCGACACAGTTAAAATACAAAAGATACACTTACTGTATACACAGTTTAGGAAAGTTGCACCCAGATGTATTTTGAGTAACACAGGACATGTGGAATGGTCGCAATGGTATTGAGAGCGCAAGGTAAGGGGATGTCATAGCCGAGCTGGTGAGTGAAAAAAAGTGTCAGGTGCAACTTTGCTAAACTGCACACAATATGTGTATCTTTATTATTTTAAAGATTCTTTCTCGCTTATATGAATGTTAAATTCCAAAGATTTCCCAACCCGTATCGGATGTGAGGTGTACTTTAATTTAAATTCAGACAAAGTGTCGGGATTAAACATAGGGTTGTGATTGTAAAACAGATATGTGATAACTATGTTTCCGTTACTGGGCGTTACAGGTTAGTTTATTGAAAACGCCGCAATAGATGTTTCAACTAACCTGCTCATGGCGATACTGTCTTGGTTCTCGATTCGGTGGAAATGTATCTGAAATGTAAGTGTCCAGTTGCAGGTGGTTCTACAAAAACCAGACAAAACTCCGCGCGAGGAGGTTCCTTGCCATTTTAGCTACCGCACATTTAGGATTTTCCATAATCTTTGCAGGAACTGATCTTTCTATGCGACGCGGCCACATGTAGATGACAGTGCATCACACAGTGTGACCAAAGGGGTGTAATACCGTTGAGTTTTGTCTGGTTTTTGTAGAACCACCTGCAACTGGACGCGGACATTTATAAGATACATTTTTCCCGAATCGAGTACGAAGACTATCGCCAAGAGTAGGTAAATTGAAACATCTATGGCAGCTTTTTGTATACGCTAACCTGTAACGACCAGTAATGCAAACATGGTTATCACGTATGTGGCATACAATATGTAGCTATTCATGAGGAAGCCAGCTGTGATCAGAAGCCTACCATCAGCTGAGAACACAAGGAGGGCCGCCTGTAAACTGGGTATACCCTACTTGGGTTCTTGAGAGCTACCGATAGACTAGCCTTATACAGCAACAATGCGTTTTAACTTTTACATTATTTATATTCTCAAATCTGTTGATGTCGTAAAATGTTGATTTTTAGAAATGGCATATGGTTTAATGAATGTGTTGTGAGAATATGAACTGCAAACATGCACGAGCGTGAGCCTAGGCAGTTCTCGCTGATAGTGAGTTAACAGCTAAACTTGCGTGCATTTAGACTACATTCGTTAATAAACGTAAGATTATCAAGTTGATAGTTACAAGTTAAATTTAGTCTTGTTCTTCATAAGATGGTCTCTTGTCAAATAGCTTGCTACAATGTTTTAAGATCGTCTCTCGCTTGTGCTTAATCGTTGCCTGACCAGAGTGTAATTTCTGTCTTTTTCCACTAAGGGGACATTTAAGTCTAATTCCATATAGTCTGTTTTACAAATGCGACAGTCAAGGCCACAAGAATCCATTCCAACAGTTTTTTTTAAAGGTAGCGCAATTACGGTAATTGTAGCCACCCTACCAACGGGACCTGTTTAACCACGGAAATTACATTTATGTGTAATGTACAATAACTCCATAGAACAGAGGATGTGAGTTGAGTATGGTCCTACGACAATTGTGTTTGTTGTGAATACGGTAAAATAACTATGGCTTGTTGTCATTCACAGGAACCAACCAAATCTGCCAAAAGCAGCACTAAAAACAGTAATGCCACTAGTGGGAAAGAAACAGGAACTGAAAATGCAGATGAGGTAAGATATTCTTTGACAGTATTTTTTATTTTATTTGTAGCCTGCAGTTTATTTGTGATGATGGATTTTTCAGATTTATTCATGTCTATCAACTTATAATTAGGGTTTATTTTGAGGTATTATAACTGTCTATTTGGATCAGGGGCCTAATGCATGCACCCAACGTAATTTTATTTGACACGCTATTTCCTGTTTCTTAATCTTGTTTCTTTTCTTCAATGCTACATAGATAATATTGCATCAGTGTCAATATTTTTCCTTCATCTTGGTTAGGCCAAGATAACGGAGAGGAGCTAAACATAATGTTAGGCCTTTGCATAATGGCACATGGCTGATGTCTGTTCAGCCATATAGGCCTGCTGGTTGAGTACACAGTTGAGTTCCTTTGGAACATTGTTAAGGGGGGCTATTTATTATGGAGCTTGTGTTGGATCCAGACTCCAGCCGTTTTATCAGGAAGGGAGCGACTGTCCTCTGTGGACAGACCTCTCTGTATGCAGCTAAGCTCTTTGCATAGACCGCCATAGAGGCTGTAACTTCTCCATTGCTTACGGCCCAATACAGTGTCCTGTCAAAGTAGAAGTTAGACCTTCCTATTTTAAATTTGGTTTGATAAATCTAAATAAACATCCTTGAATCTGAACTAGAGGTCGACCGATTTATGATACCGATTATTGGAGGACCAAAAAAAGCCGACACTGATTAATCGGACGATTTTTATTTATATATATATTTGTAATAATGGCGATTACAACAATACTGAATTAACACTTTTATTTTGACTTAATATAATACATAAATAAAATCAATTTAGTCTCAAATAAATAATGAAACATGTTCAATTTGGTTTAAATAATGCAAAAACACAGTGTTGGAAAGAAAGTAAAAGTGCAATATGTGCCATGTAAAAAAGCTAACGTTTAAGTTTCTTGCTCGGAACATGAGAACATATGAAAGCTGGTGGTTCCTTTTTAACATGAGTCTTCAACATTCCCAGTTAAGAAGTTTTAGGTTGTAGTTATAATAGGACTATTTCTCTCTCTACCATTTGTATTTCATATTCCTTTGACTATTGGATGTTGTTATAGGCACTATAGTATTGCCAGCCTAATCTCGGGAGTTGATAGGCTTGATGTCATAAACAGCGCTGTGCTTCAAGCATTGCGAAAAGCTGCTGGCAAACGGAGAAAAGTTCGGTTTGAATGACTGCTCTATCAAATATCAAATTATAGACTTAATTATAATATAATAAACACACGGAAATATGAGTTTTAGGTCATTAATATGGTCAAATCCGGAAACTGTCCTTTCGAAAACAAAACATGTATTCTTTCAGTGAAATAAGGAACCGTTACGTATTTTATCGAACGGGTGGAAACCCTAAGTCTAAATATTGCTCTTACATTGCAGAACCTTCAATGTTATGTCATAATTATGTAAAATTCTGGCAAATTAATTACGGTCTTTGTTAGGAAGAAATGGTCTTCACACAGTTCGCAACGAGCCAGGCGGCCCAACCTGCTGCATATACCCTGACTCTGCTTACACTGAACGCAAGAGAAGTGACACAATTTCAGGCACCGCATTGATTATATGCAACGCAGGACAAGCTAGTTAAACTAGCAATATCATCAACCATGTATAGTTAACTAGTGATTATGTTAAGATTGATTGTTTATTATAAGATAAGTTTAATGCTAGCTAGTAACTTACCATGGCTCCTTGCTGCCTGCATTCGTGTAACAGGTGGTCAGCCTGCCACACAGTCTCCTCATGGATTGCAATATAATCGGCCATAATCGGCGTCCAGAAATGCCGATTACCGATTGTTGTGAGAACTTGAAATCGGCATTAATTAGTCAGCCATTCCGATGAATCGGTCGACCTCTAATCTGAACTCTTGTGTTGTTGTGGTTAGCCAACATGTTCTGAGATGGAAAAACTGTGCAGGAGAGGCAGTGTAAGTTCAGCTACCTCCGAATATAATTGATCTGACTGTTTATATCGGATTTGGTATAGCCAGATAAATAAGATCATTCATCTTTGTAGGCAAACACTGACCTGTTTGCCTCTAAGTGTTTCAAATGGCTTTGCACTCAGTATGCAAACGATTGCTGTTGTGACAGCAGGTTTCTAGGTGCCCACAGATAACTCCTAGATAACAATGTAGGTACAGTGATCCCTCGCCACTTCGCGGTTCACTTATCGCGGATTCGCTATTTCGCGGATTTTCATAATGCATTTTTTTTTTTTTTTTGGTGCATTGTGCTCTGCATTCTGATTCGCTAAAAACTCACTCCCGCTTCTTGTATCAAAACATGCTACGAATTGTGCTATCATTTTGTCGTCTCGTGCAGTTATGTGTACGTACATAAAACAGCTTGGCAAATTTACATTAAGTTGGCCAGGAAGGAAGGAAGGACTAACGCTTGGTCGCTTAGCAACCATGGTGCGAATGGCCACTGAACTTAAGCGAGTAGCTGAGGAATGGGACCCTTTGATGAGCCGTTCATTACAGTTCTCCAACGTAATCGATGGTGGCATGTCGGTGTACAAGGATCTTTTTGCAAAGAAGAAAAAAGAGCGACAACAGCTGCCTATCACTATGTTCTTCTCCCGAACAAACACACCTGCACCGCGGGCTTCAGAAGAAGAGAACACTGCAGAGCGCAGTCAGGATGCAGCGGCCCAGTCTGAAGAGCAGTGAAACGGCCTACACGTGAGTCACTGTATTTGTATACATGTAATAGTTGCTAATTGTAAAAAAAAAAAAAAGTTTTCTATTTCGCGGATTTCACTTATCGCGGGTCATTTTCGGAACGTAACCCCCGCGATAAACGAGGGATTACTGTACATGCTTTATGGCCACCTGGGTCCCTACAGAAACAAATGTAGCTGTTAGAGTTTCAACTAGATACAGTGCCTTCAGAAAGTATTCAGACCCCTTGACTTTTTCCACATTTTGTTACATTACAGCCTTATTCTAAAATGTATTTAAATAGTTTCCCCCCTTAATTTACACTCAATACCCCATAATGACTAAGCAAAAACAGGTTTATAGAAAATGTTGCACTTTTATTACATAAACAGAAATATCACATTTACATAAATATTCAGACCCTTTGCTCAGTACTTTGTTGAAGCACCTTTGGCAGCGACTACAGCGTCTTCTTGGGTATGATGCTACAAGCTTGGCACACCTGCCACCACCATGCTTCACCGTAGGGATGGTGCCAGATTTTCTCCAGACGTGACGCTTGGCATTCAGGCCAAATAGTTTAATCTTGTTTTCATCAGACCAGATAATCTTGTTTCTCATGGTCTGAGAGTCTTTAGGTGCCTTTTGGCAAACTCCAAGCGGGCTGTCATGTGCCTTTTACCGTGGAGTGGCTTCCGTCTGGCCACTCTACCATAAAGGCCTGATTGGTGGAGTGCTGCAGAGATGGTTGTCCTTCTGGAAGTTTCTCCCATCTCCACAGAGGAACTCTGGAGCTTTGTCAGAGGGACCATCGGGTTCTTGGTCACCTCTCTGACCAAGGCCCTACTCCACGGATTGCTCAGTTGGGCCGGGCGGCCATATCTAGGAAAAGGCTTTATTGGTTCCAAACTTCTTCCATTTTAAGAATGATGGAGGCCACTGTGTTCTTGGGGATCTTCAATGCTGCAGAACTTTTTTTGTACCCTTCCCCGGATCTGTGTCTCGACACAATCCTGTCTCGGAGCTCTACTGACAATTCCTTTGACCCCATGACTTGGTTTTTGCTCAGAGATGCACTGTCAACTGTGGGACCTTATATAGATGGGTGTGTGCCTTTCCAAATCATGTCCAACCAATTTAATTTACCGCAGGTGGACTCCAATGAAGTTGTAGAAACATCTCAAGGATGATCAATGGAAACAGGATGCACCTGAGCTCAATTTTGAGTCTCATAGCAAAGGGTCTACTTATGTAAATAAGGTATTTGTTTTTATTTTTAAAACATTTGCTAAAATACAATACAACTTTTTGCTTTGTCATTATGGGGTATTGTGTTTAGATATCTGAGGATTTTTTAAATTAATTTAATCAATTTTAGAATAAGGCTTTAACATAACAAAATTTGGAAAAATGAAGGGGTCTGAATACTTTCCGAAAGCACTGTATATTACTTTGATCTTGCAGTGTTTTTTAAATAATTCTTTCTCAGTGCAGCCCTAACACACCATATCATTTCAATCACTTTCTAAAGGCACCCCTTTTGATTAGAATGAAACCTTCCATACATGTTTGCCCATGGTAGAAGTAGTCAAAAAGTGACCTGAATATGACAAAACATTCAGGACATAGAGGTGCTCCACCTGTGTAACCTGATTTGGGCGTCCACCCACGGTGCTCAGAATGACAGAAATCACATTTAGATTATGGTAATTCATCTTAACAGAACATGCACTTTGAAGATGTTAGAATAACTGTCCGCAATTAATTTTCCTCAGCCAACAAGATGAGTAAAGAACAGCAAAATCCCTAACCTACGCATAGGTGGCGCGTGAGTTTCAAGTGAGGAGAATCACCATAAAAATGCACCTTTTATAATAAAACATTCCATGCTTCATTGGATTTGCAGACTTATGTAAGATGGACTACTACTCGTAATGTGATGAGTAAATTGGATGGTCATAATTTAGTCTAATCGTATAACTCAATCGTAAAAAAGTCTTCATTGCTGAGCGCGTACAGCGTAGTGTCCTGGGCTGTAGGCTATATCCGATACGTTTCTTCTTTCTCTGCACTGGAAAAACCTATTTCATGCAATTCTACTACACTGTGACTGGAGGCATAATATTTTTTGAATAGGACAAATTACAATGCTGTCCATATAATAGGCCTACTAGAAGGGGAGACATAAATAGAAGGACATCCATCTAAACTGGAGGAAGAAATGATTGTCCAAAAACAAACTTAAGTGGCACTGACCCAGCGATTTAAAGAGTGAATGTGCGCACTCACCGGGGATATGGCCTATGCGCTCCGCTGGTACCAGTAAGATAGGCTATAGGCCCAATTTTTAAGTTGAGAATTTTGATAACTAAAAGACAGATTAGTATTTTCGTTGTCTTCTCTTTACAGTAGCCATTTGCTTTCCAAATGATGTTTTCCAGTAATTTAATTTCGAAATATTGCGATATGCCTGACTGGGCCGCTCTACTTTTCACTGACAGTTTCAGCTAGGGCTGTTACGGGTTACGGGGACCATATTACCGCCACACCCGTGGTCACGAGTCATGACTGCAGTCAAATTCCCTGTGACCGTTTAGTCATGGTAATTAGCCTTCTCCAAGCTCTGCTGCTGCTGATGGTCATTAGTAGCCTACCAAACTTGCTCTAATCACCCTGACATCAATGCAAATGTATTCAAAAATCTAATCATACACTTCAGGAGAGCACATGAGCTCATCTTGTGCAACATTTCTATAGGCTATGCGCTACTCAGACTACTGAGTCCACTGGTCTCACTCACACAGAACTCCCCTACGCCTTGACCTCTTTCTCCCCTCTCTCTCCAGGTGACATCTTGCGACTAGTGAGGTTTGGCCACCCGACAACCTGCCCGCTCGACCCCATCCCTTTCTCCAGACCATCTCGGGAGACCTTCTCCCATTCCTCACTTCCCTCATCAACTCCCTGACCACTGGCTGCATCCCCTCTGATTTCAAAATGGCCTGAGTTGCTTCCCTCTTCAAGAAACCAACACTCGACTCATCTGACATCAAAAACGTTAGACCTGTATCCCTTCTTTCTTTTCTTTCCAAAACACTTGAGCGTGCTGTCTCTTAACTTTCTCATTATCTCCCTCAAAACAAACTTCATGACCCTAACCAGTCAGGCTTCAAGACGGGTCACTCAACCGAGACTGCTCTTCTCTGTGTCACGGAGGCTCTCCGTACTGCCAAAGCTGACTTTCCTCTGTTCTCATCCTCCTAGATCTATCCGCTGCCTTCGACACCGTGACCCATCAGATCCTCCTCTCCACGTCTCAGGCTCTGCACACTCTTGGATTGCATCCTACCTGGCAGGCCGCTCCTACCAGGTGACGTGGAGAGGATCTGTGTCTGCACCACAGTCTCACTACAGGTGTACCCCAGGGCTCGGTTCTAGGCCCTCTCCTCTTCTCTCTATACACCAGGTCACTCGGCTCCGTCTTATCCTCACATGTTCTCTCTTATCATTGCTATGCGGATGACAATCAACTACTTTTCTCCTTCCCCCTTCTGACACCCAGGTAGAAATACGCATCTCTGCATGCCTGGCAGATATTGCAACGTGGATGCCGGCCCACCACCTCAAGCTCAACCTCGACAAGACTGAACTGCTCTTCCTCCTGGGGAAGGACTGCCCGTTCCATGATCTCGCCATCACGGTTGACAACTCCACAGTGTCGCCCTCCCAGAGTGCAAAGAACCTTTGCGTGACCTTGGACAACACCCTGACATTCTCTGCAAACATCAAAGCAGTGACCTGCTCCTGCAGGTTCATGCTCTACCCATTCAGCATCGTTCACACCCGCTTAAGCCTTAGCCCCACCCATCTCTTTGAGGATTCACAGTGTAGTAAACAACCGAAGATTTCAAGACTAAAAGTTGTGAAAGTTGTACCAAAAGTAGTAGTAAAAATACACTTTGTCTAGTTCTTGGCCGTTATCCTAATCTGACTTTGGTGCAGGTAATGTTGTTCTTCACATTACCGTCTCTCATAAACACACACAACATCAAATAAAATGTTGGTTTATTTGTCACATGCGCAAGATACAGAAGGTTTAAACGGTACAGTGAAATGGTTACTTGCATAGTGGAGTCTTTTGTTAGGATATGTACAGTTGAAGTCGGAAGTTTACATACACTTAGGTTGGAGTAATTAAATCTCGTTTTTCTTCCACTCCACAAATTTCTTGTTAACAACTGTAGTTTTGGCAAGTCGGTTAGGACATCTACTTTGTGCATGACAAAAGTAATTTTCCCAACAATTGTTTACAGACAGATTATTTCACTTACAATTCACTGTATCAAAATTCCAGTGGGTCAGAAATGTACATACACTAAGTTGACTGTGACTTTAAACAGCTTGGAAAATTCCAGAAAATGATGTCATGGCTTTAGAAGCTTCTGATAGACTAATTGACATCATTTGAGTCAATTGGAGGTGTATTTGTGGATGTATTTCAAGGCCTACCTTCAAACTGTGCCTTTGTTTGACAACATGGGGAAATCAAAAGAAATCAGCCAAGAAAAAAAAAAAGAAAACATTTGTATACCTCCACAAGTCTGGTTCATCCTTGGGAGCAATTTAAAATGCCTGAAGGTACCATGTTCATCTGTACAAACGATAGTACGCAAGTATAAACACCATGGGACCACGCAGCCGTCATACCGCTCAGGAAGGAGATGCGTTCTGTCTCCTAGAGATGAACATACTTTGGTGTGAAAAGTGCAAATCAATCCCAGAACAGCAAATTACCTTGTGAAGATGCTGGCGGAAACAGGTACAAAAGTATCTATATCCACAGTAAAACGAGTCCTATATCGACACAACCTGAAAGGCCGCTCAGCAAGGAAGAAGCCACTGCTCCAAAACCGCCATAGAAAATCCAGACTATGGTTTGCAACTGCACATGGGGACAAATATCGTACTTTTTGGAGAACTGTCCTCTGGTCTGATGAAACAAAAATAGAACCGTTTGGCCATAATGACCATCGTTATGTTTAGAGAAAAAAAGGGGGAGGCTTGCAAGCCGAAGAACACCATCCCAACCGTGAAGCACGGGGGTGGCAGCATCATGTTGTGGGGATGCTTTGCTGCAGGAGGGACTGGTGCACTTCACAAAATAGATGGCATCATGAGGTGGGAAATTATGTGGATATATTGAAGCAACATCTCAAGACATCAGTCAGGAAGTTAAAGCTTGGTCTCAAATGGGTTTTCCAAATGGACAGTGACCCCAAGCATACTTCCAAAGTTGTGGCAAAATGGTTTAAGGACAACAAAGTCAAGGTATTGGAGTGGCCATCACAAAGCCCTGACCTCAATCCTATAGAAAAGTTGTGGGCAGAACTGAAAAGCATCTGTCAAGGAGGCCTACAAACCTAACTCAGTTACACCAGCTCTGTAAGGAGGAATGTGCCAAAATTTACCCATCTAGCTTGTGGAAGGCTACCCAAAATGTTTGACCCAAGTTAAACAATTTAAAGGCAATGCTACCAAATACTAATTGAGTGTATGTAAACTTCTGATCCACTGGGAATGTGATGAAAGAAATAAAAGCTGAAATAAATAATTCTCTCTACTATTATTCTGACATTTCACATTCTTAAAATATAATGGTGATCCTAACTGACCTAAGACAGGGATTTTTTACTAGGATATAATGTCAGCAATTGTGAAAAACTGAGTTGAAATGTATATGGCTAAGGTGTATGTAAACTTCCGACTTCAACTGTAGCTAGCTAGCTAACAATGAACCATAATCCCAACTCTAATGCCGAGTTCAAAAGAACTGGGAATTAGAAAAAAAACTAGCTCCAACTTGAAAAAATCGCTTTGAACGGTCATCTAACACGGAACTCCAACTTTGGGATCTCGGATCTCTTTCTAGAGTTCTGACCTGAAGATTACTGACGTCATGATTTGACCTCGTATATTTCAGAGTTCCCAGTTGTTTTGAACGCGGCAATACTACCATGCATAAATCTGCAGGTAGCTAAAGCTAACCAACTAGTTTCAATGTTAGCTAGCTGGCTAACATTAGGCTATAACTAGCAATGAAAATGTCTTTCTGAGATGCAAATAATATTACTTCACAGATCATACACGTAACATTAGCTAGCTAACAATGCACTTTCATTTTCAATGAAAACGACTTTATGACTAAATTAGAAACCTATATCTGAAAATGAACTTCTCTCCCTCTGACATGGATGCCATGGTTTCCCTTAGTTTGAAGATGTATGAAACACCTGTCTCCATATTACATTTACATTTAAGTCATTTAGCAGACGCTCTTATCCAGAGCGACTTACAAATTGGAAAGTTCATACATATTCATCCTGGTCCCCCCGTGGGGAATGAACCCACAACCCTGGCGTTGCAAGCGCCATGCTCTACCAACTGAGCCACACGGGACCACATCCTTATTTCTGTGTTCTCTTTTTGGACTCTCCGCATTTGGCAATCATCTCTCTGCTTCCACCGGGCATTCTACTGATTTCAAAACTCGGTCAAATTCTTCCGTGACAACGATACCGTTTCTTCCCCACCATTGTCATCAGAAGACTCTACAATGTCTGGTTCAATTAAAATGCATTTCCCTAAATCAAGCAAAACTTTTTTTCAGGTCTTCATGATATCTTTATTAAAAAGCTGCGGTAGACAGGATTATAGACATATACTGAGCAGCTCATGTGATAGACAGAAGCATGTTACAAGGCAGACCGATCTGAAATGAATCTGTCAGCATGTCCAACCCCTCCATTATATCAGCCATCATGGCTCGCGAGAAGGTTCCTGTATTTTTCTGTGGCTTAACCTACTAGGCTCGTAATTTAACAATTGGATTTGTATTTACAGATGGCATACAAGTGTGTTATTAAGGCACATGAAAGTCAACATTTTCCAGAAGGCAATTCTGCATAAAAACACATTTTGATTTTTTTTAAAGGCAAAAAAAGAAAAACGTTCAAATGAAACGGGGTCACATACGGTATCAGTCAAAAGTTTGGACACCTACTTATTCCAAGGTTTACTTTTATTTTTTTAAACAATTTTCTACATTGTAGAATAATAGTGAAGACATAAACTATCAAATAACACACATGGAATCATGTAGTAACCAAAAAGGTGTTCAACTAATCAAACTATATTTTATATTTGAGATTCTTCAAAGTAGCCACCCTTTGCCTTGGTGACAGCTTTGCACACTCTTGGCATTCTCTCAACCAGCTTCATGAGGTGGTCACCTGGAATGCATTTCAATTAACAGGTGTGTCTTGTTAATTTGTGGAATTTATTTCCTTTTTAATGCGTTTGAGCCAGTCAGTTGTGTTTTGACAAGGTAGTGGTGGTATACAGAAGATACCCCTATTTGATAAAAGACCAAGTCCATATTATGGCAAGAACAGCTCAAATAAGCAAAGCGAAACCACAGTCCATCATTACTTTAAGACGATCAGTTAACTTTTAACATTTCTTGTGTGCAGTCGCAAAAACCATCAAGTGCTATGATGAAATTGGCTCTCATGAGGACCGCCACAGGAAAGGAAGACCCAGAGTTACCTCTGCTGCAGAGGATAAGTTCATTAGCGTTACCAGTCTCAGAAATTGCAGCCCAAATAAATGCTTCACAGAGTTCAAGTAACAGACCCATCTCAACATCAACTGTTCAGAGGAGACTGCTTGAATCAGGCTTTCACGGTTGGATTACGGCAAAGAAACCACTACTAAAGGACACCAATAAGAAGAATAGACTCATTTGGGCCAAGCAACACAAGCAATAGACATTATACCGGAGGAAACTTGTCCTAATTTGAGATTTTTTTGTTCCAACTGCCGTGTCTTTATGAGATGCAGAGTAGGTGAACGGATGATCTCCGCATGTGTGGTTCCCACCGTGAAGCATGGAGGAGGAGGTGTGGGGGTGCTTTGCTGGCGACACTGTCTGTGATTTATTTAGAATTCAAGGCACACTTAACCAGCATAGCTACCACAGCATTCTGCAGCGATACGCCATGCCATCTGGTTTGGACTTAGTCCCACTATCATTTGTTTTTCAACAAGACAATGACCTAAAACACACCTCCAGGCCGTGTACGGGCTGTTTGACCAAGAAAGTGTGATGGAGTGCTGCCTCAGATGACCTGGCCTCCACAATCACCCTACCTCAACCCAATTGAGATTTTTAGATAGTTGATGTTAAAGCTTAAAAAATTACATATATAAAAATAAACATTCTCAAGAAATCATAGAATAGTTCGACAAACCTGTTTTTGTAAGCTTTCAAATGATATCAAACTCAACCATTTATCTTTTTCAGTGATTTAAGACATGGGCGTCTCATGGTAGGGGTATATGGGTCAACTTTGAGCACTTATCTCCTGAATGTTTTGTCATTCAGTTCCAAGAAGTCACCTTCTGACCACTTCCACAATGGGCAAACATGTATGAAAGGTTTCGTTCAAATCAAAAGGGGTGCAGTCAGAAAGTGATTGCAATCATATAGGATTACCCACACCCGATTGAACTAATCAACTTCCTGATTCAACAAATCCAGGGCTTAGTAATTAGTTGATAAGTTGAGTCGTGTTAGTGCTCGTTTAGAAGACAAATGTGAGCACAAACTTGGGTCCGCAGGAAAAGGGTTGAAAAACACGGCTGTATAGTATAAGCAAGTATTGTATGTGTTGTATCACCATGTCCTGGAACTTTACACCTCATTAACATTGGCTAGACACTGGATACACTCCATTAGTCGCTGTGGTTTGTTAACCTCTCGTATAAGCGTGTGTACCTTAACAAACGATAGTGTTTGCGCTTTCAAAACATCCCACAGTCCAGAGAACGGTATTGATGACGGGAAACTCAGGGCGCTTAGGGTTTGACTTTGCGTGGGGTGAAAGGCTATTGATTGGGTCTATTTTGAGATCGGCTCAGTCGTGCAAACCCGCCTATTCAGGCCATCTCTGCCATGCCTTGGGCAAGCGCCAACCTGTGTCTGATGGGAATGGTCCATAACATACAACAATCACTACCAGAGGTTTTCAAAAACATGCCCAGATGTGTGAATGCACTGCATGCAGACTTTGCACTCTCAAACATTATACAGTATGCAATGATAAAGGCTGGGTCAACCGTTTAGAAGGCAACCTTTTTCCTTTCTGTCTGCATCATTGATCTTGATAGGTCCATAGTGAAAACGTGTCCAGTATCTCCACCTGTCAAAAGGTAATGTGAGTAAGGAGCTGAGGAAAAGGATGCCTTGTTGGAGTTTTGGAAGACAGACCCAGTGCTTATACCATTATTGTTGTATTTGCTGTTTAGAATTTGTCTACATGTCTGTCTGGTCATGATAACGATAAATCAATAGATGTAGGCCTAAATGAAGCCATGCACAGTTGTAATTGAAAATGTATAATTCTGGCTTAATTACCATACTTGATCTTTGCAGGCCAATATATAACGTGTTGCTCAGTTGGATAGGTATTTTACACTGTCTTGAGTATGAAGAACCGCCCTTTGATGGTGCTGTTATTATCCACCTCTGGATTGATCCGTTCCCATGGTCTCGTAAGAAGGGGGAAGCCCTTTCAGAGGCTAATCAATAGTACAGATCCCTTTACTGTACTTCAACGAGAGTACTGCAGTTGCTTGAGTAACGTTAATCTGCACCATTTTACAGTACATTAACTTTTTTTTTTTACTCAGACCTTTCGACTGGAGTGTCATTTGACTCAACTATTGAGACCGCTTTTACCTTCAACATGGGACCTTTTGAAACTGCATGTGTTTCTATTTCAACAGGATACTACAGTCAATTTATTCAATGGAATGACCTTTTTAAGCGTAGAGGTAACTTCCTCAGGGAATCTCTCCTGGTCTCAACTAGACAGGAAATGCCCCTGTAAGCCTGAGCCTGATGGCAGAGAGTGTTTAACGCTCATGGCACGACCACTGGGCAGGCTTAGCAAGGATGTAAGGGATGGAGAACTGGCCTTTACGGGAACAGGGGCCTTGCAAGTGGTTTGTAAAGCCAAGAGACTTACAGTTTAACCTCCACATAACTGTTTTACTATTACAAAGGAGCTGCTGATGTTACTCCTGAATGGAGCCCTGTGTTACTCATGCATAATCGAGTGCAAATGAAGTAGAAAGACGTGGTTGTCCACTTGATTCTGGACCAGTCAGTCAGCATGGACCATATGAGAGCAGTAAACCTATTTACTTTTTCCCCTTCTATTTACAAGAGCACCTGCATATCCAATGACAAGCTTGTCTAAGAATTATATGCGAATAGAGAATTTTAGGTTGGCATAGAACTACAATTTCCAAGACGCATTATCAGGGCCTAAATTCAATTCCTAATATTGTGTTAAAATTAACACCTGTTACAAGCCAAATGCGGGTAGATTTTTGGGTAAGATGTCTATTTCACCAGCCACGTTGGCGGGTGGTCAGGGATCCACAACGTGAGCATTTCACTTGTATTTGTTAATAAAAAAATTGAAGTATGAATACATTTTATAGTAAAATAAATGCGGCAGTTGCTGTTTTCAAAGTATTTTGCCACTTTGCTTCATAGCTGGTAAATTAAYCGCACAAAGTCAAATAACTACGAATCCTACATAGCCTATTCCACCTCGCGCTGCGACATTGCCTGCCTGGGGGTGAGAGTGAAATATTCATTTTTAAGTGTGCTGGCCACACCACAGGCATAAAAAAATTGTCTAATTTACTTGAAACGAAAGTGTGACTTTGTCCTTGTGTTTCTTGGCATTGTTTTGTTCACAAGCAAGGTTGTTTTTCTATGTTTGAGTTTCAACTGCTAGGGAAGAGAAGACAATGCTTCTACTAGTCAGACTCAATAGAGCAGTCACAAACATGACTATTTGCACTACCATGGTAACCCCCGCCCTTTAAAGGGGCAGGTTAATGTTTTTGTCTCGTCTGTGACGTTTTGGTTAAAAGACTCAGGTTCACCCAATGTTCGCGGGTCTGATGGACCCACAACATTATTGAGTTTTTAAAACAATACAGCCATAACAATTTACCTAAAAATACTTAGTTGTTGACATATCATTTACAAGCAATATAGACAGCATACATGGTTAATATTTACCGTTTACCTCTGCTAGATCACATTTATCAATAAAAGCGCTGTGATTTTTGTAAACAAATCAATTATAATCAAGACATGGGTGGAATAAATCATGTTTATCTTGAAAAAATGTAAATGWTACAAGGTTTTCATCACTAATTTATGTTTATTGCATTGAACTGAACTGAACATTGGAATAACACATTTTACATACAGTATTTTATGGAAATGGTAAATGAGCCCCATTAAACACAAATTAAGGCCGGTCTACACACCACATGAGGGACAGAGTTTTTGGGTGTGTATGTATTTCTTGCACTTGATGCATGTGTACTGTGTCTTCCTGTCCTTGGGTCCACACACATTGCAGCGCTTCTTTTTGCTGCTACCGGCTCAATCTAAAACGATGAAAACATTTAGTTCAGGAATTTTACTAATATCTCACTCACATGTATAGTTACAGCAGGCCAAGGTAGGAGAGTCAGACACACACATGTAACAGCATCACTTCCGATATTGGAGTTGTTGGTTCTGTGGGTCAGGCAGATGGGGCACCAGCATCCTCCTGAATCCTCCTCACAATGGCTGCAGAAGCTGAGGTCCTTGGGATATGTTACCTCCTCTGTATTTGAGGTCTTACCAATGACTTGCCCAGCTCCTCGAAAGAGCCGTCTCCTCCGGAGCTTCCCTCTGTCCCAATCTGGGTTCAACGCCATCCAGATGACAAACACATTGTACACCGAGAGGTCCAAGATGTTGAAGAATATCACAAGTGGCCAGCGTAAGGTTCTTTTTTTTGTAGCTTTAGCCAGTCACCAGCTTGTCTAAATTGTCCACCCGTCCTTTTGTGGCATTGTAATCGATTATGATATTTGCTTTTTGATGTTCCTGGCTACAGATTCTCCCATCCCTATACAGTTTCTTTGGCACGTAGGACACTAGGGACGTGTTCGGCTGTGAACAGAGACTTAAAGGAATTGATAGGCCTGTTCCGTGTATTCAACAGCTCTGGCTTGTTTTTTTGTTATGTTCCTTCCATCATYAGCTTCCTCTTGAGGAGCTCCTGTCCCAGCTTGCGCAAAGTAAAAAAGTTATTGCATGTGATGATGTGGCCACAGAGTCCCTGTGTCACGTCCAGGACAACCCGCATCCCTTGGTTCTTCTCAGGGGCTCCTACATCTGGCTTCCCTGTATAGACTTGCAAGTTCCACGCATATGATGAAGCAGCATCACAGGCAGCCCAGATCTTGATTCCATATTTTGCGGGTTTAGACGGTATGTACTGCCTGAAGGGGCAGCAGCCCCTAAATGGCATAAGCTGTTCATCAACAGTAACGTTGGGCCCAAGGTTGTTGAACAGGAGAAGGTGGTCCACCCACTGGTCCCACACTGACCCGATTGCAGCTAGCTTGTCTTGCTGCCGCCAAGCTGGTCTGGTGTCTCAGTTATCAAAGCGGATAATCCTGGAAATAAAGTGGACGTTTTCCAGAGACGTTGCACGGAAAGTTTTCTGCCAGTTTCTGCATYCCACAGGGATTCTGTGGATTCCCAGCAAGGACCTGAAAACACCAGCAAAGATAAGAACCCCAAAGTATGCATGTAAATTAGTTTGGTCCATCTCTCTCTAAAAACATGCCTTGCCTCCAAATTAGTGCAGTCCAGAATGATTTTCTGGATGGTGCCTGGGATGAACAGTTCAAATGAAGACTATGTTCTGCACATGAGTAACCGCCATCTGCGTCGGCCCTGGTTGCATCCTTATCACATTGGCAGCCATGTGGGGTGGCTCATTCCTTGGGCAAGAAGACCATTTCAATTTCACAATGTTTTGGGCATCTATATTTGTCCTCCTCCAGGCTGCTGATGAGCTGGTTGCTGACGGGCTGGTCCTGGGGCTGGCTGCTGACGGGCTGGTCCTGGGGCTGGCTGCTGACTGGCTGGTCCTGGGGCTGGCTGCTGACTGGCTGGTNTGGCTGCTGACTGGCTGGTCCTGGGGCTGGCTGCTGACTGGCTGGTCCTGGGGCTGGCTGCTGACCGGCTGGTCCTGGGGCAGGCTGAGGGTCAATCTCATTCTCTTCTTCCAACTCACTGTCAGACTCTGAATTGACTGAGACATGATCCTCATATTCAGAAAACTCCTTCCACACTAGCTTCTCTCTCTGCAAAAATGATTTCTAAGGCCCTCTGAGCAGAGATATACTGATTGATTGTGATAAAGAGGCACACACATCACACGCATCATTAGACCAAGCCAATGAGTCTTTGTGGAGTCATTTATTGTTATCTGTATGGTGACTGTAATATGGGCAAGCAGCTAGTGAGAAACACTTTACCAGATTGAATGTATTTTTAAAAATAAATCTACTAGATTGAGCTACTTTGATAGTAAATGTCACTCCCAAGAAATGGCAGTGATGTTTTACTCAAAGTTTCAGGAGGACAATATTATGCATTTAGTTGGCATTAACCTCCATCTTGAATTTCATTTTCAGTGGTTTAAACTTTTCCAAGCCTCAACATACTTCAACGAGCTCATTGTGATTTTTTTTGTGTGTCTTGTCCATAGGCGGCGCAGCAGCAGACTGCCAGCAAGCGTCCCAGCAATAGCACCCCACCACCCACTCAGCTCAACAAGATCAAGTACTCTAGCGGTCCCCAGATCGTCAAGAAGGAGCGTCGCCAGAGTTCGTCACGATTCAACCTCGCCAAGAACCGCGAGCTGCAGAAACTTCCTGCCCTCAAAGGTATCACCAACTAACCCCCCAGCTTCTCTGGCTGCATCCTGATTCTCCACCTTTCTCCTCAATTGTGCTGTTCCCTTTACAGATTTAAAAGCATTGGCTTGGTTTTAACATTGGCTGGAGGAGGTTTTCACCATTTTTAAATTCATGATGGGAAGTGTACAAGTGCAAGCTTGGGGACACAATAACTGTGTCCTATTCATAGACACCCATATATCCTACATCCTCTCCCCTCACTCCACCCAGAACTTATTATTCGACCTGTGGTGGCTTTGATGATCAGGGAGGTACACATAAGCAATGTTGATCATTTAGCATCTCTATGAGTACTTACTGGCAATAGCTTTTATTTGCTTATTTTTGTCAGATCCCTACCACTTGCATCAGTCATGGAGTATGATGATGTACATGGATGTAGGCCCTTTCATACCAGTACTTCAAAAGGCAGAACTGTATCTCTTGTATTCCCTCGAATTAATCACACGGATAGTGCCTTCAGAAATTAACTTCATCAGAATGCAGTCCTAGGAATCCCAGGTCCACAATAAATGCTTGATTTGTTCGATAATGTCCGTTATTTATGTCCAATTAGCTACTTTGGTTAGCGCGTTTGGCAAACAATTCCAAAGTCACAAAGCGCATCCACTATAACGTGACGAAATGTCCAAAAGCTCCATAACAGTCAGTAGAAACATGTCAAACGATGTACTGAATCAATCTTTAGAATGTTGTTGACATACATTTTGAATAACGTTCCAACCGGAGAATTAGATTGACTTCAGTTGAGCGATGGAACGGAGCTGCCTCTCACGTGAACGCACGTGGTCAAAGCATGGTCAGCTCGTGGCAGTGGTGACTAATTCCTGTCTCCTTCGGCCCCCCTTCACATTAGAGTCATCAGACAAAGTTCTATTGACTGTTGACATCTAGTGGAAGCCGTAGGAAGTGAAAACTCATCAATATCTCGCTGTAATTTCAATGAGAGCTTGGTTGAAAATCTAGCACCCCCAGAAAAAATCCAAACAGGAAGTGGAACTTCTCAGGTTTTTGCCTGCCATATGAGTTCTGTTATACTCACAGACATAATTCAAACAGTTTTAGAAACTTCAGAGTGTTTTCTATCCAATACTAATAATACTATTTAAATATTAGCAACTATGACTGAGGAGCAGGCCGCTTCCTCTGGGCACCTCTGTGCACCTTTCATCCAAGCTACTCAATACTGCCCCTGCAGCCATAAGAAGTTAACGTCATTTTCCTGCTGGAAGGTGAACCTCCGTCCCTGTCTCAATTCCCGAACGGGTGTATATATCCTGAGATCATGTGACACTTAGATTCCACACAGGTGGACTTTATTTAACTAATTATGTGTTATTAACATTCTAACCTGATGCTACCTGAGCCTGATGAGCCATATATTAATTACATTTTATGAGCTCTACACTAATCACATTTAATGAGCCCAAAAAAGCTCAAATGAGTGTGCCATTATCCAATGCATATACAGTATGATATAGGCTACAGCACATTACGCACGGCAGAAAGACATAAAAGCCCATCGATGTAGCTAGCTATAGCCTATGCTCTCTTGTGTAAATAAGTGAAACTAGCTCCAGGAGGCTAAACGTTTTGAGTGTGAACTGTATTACTGTATTGTACAGTACATGGCAGTCTATGTATATTTGTAAACAACAGCTGGTGCACGATTTCTAAGGAAGTCTCAAGGTTTTGCTCGCCTGAGGTAGAGTATTTCAGTGTAGTCTACAGCTTATCATATCTACCAAAAGAGTTTTCGTCTATTTACCACCACAAACCGATGCTGGCACTAAGACCGCTCTCAATGAGCTGTATACGGCCATAACCAAACAGGAAAACGCGGCGCTCCTAGTGGACGGGGACTTTAATGCAGGGAAATTTAAATTTGTTTAACCTAATTTCTACAAGCATGTTAAATGTGCAACCAGAGGGAAAACAACTCTAGACCATCTTTACTCCACACACAGAGACGCGTACAAAGCTCTCCCTCGCCCTCCATTTGGCAAATCTGACCATAATTCTATCCTCCTGATTTTTTTCTTACAAGCTAAAACTTAAGCAGGAAGCACCAGTCAATAAAAAAGTGGTCCGATGAAGCAGATTCTAAGCTRCAGGACTGTTTTGCTAGCACAGACTGGAATATGTTCCGGGATTCTTCCGATGGCATTGAGGAGTACACCACATCAGTCACTGGCTTCATCAATAAGTGCAATGATGACGTCATCCCCACAGTGACTGTACGTACAAACCCCRACCAAAAGCCATGGATTACAGGCAACATCCACACTGAGCTAAAAGGGTAGAACTTCTGCTTTCAAGGAGCGGGACTCTAACCYGGAAGCTTATAAGAAATCCTGCTATTCCCTCCKACGAACCACGCTTGTCGGATGTGGCRAGGCTTGCAAAATATTACAGAATACAAAACGGAAGCACAGCCGCGAGCTGCCCAGTGACACGAACCTACTAGACGMGTTAAATGACTTCTATTCTCACTTCGAGGCAAGTAACGCTGAAACATGCATGAGAGCATCAGCTGTTCCGGATGACTGTTTGATCATGCTGTCCGTAGCCAATGTGAGTAAGACCAATTTATTTTTTTTATTTATTTTTTTTATCTTTTTTTTTTTTACCCAGTTTTCTCCCCAATTTCGTGGTATCCAATTGGTAGTTACAGTCTTGTCTCATTGCTGCAACAAGGTCGAAAGCCGTGCGTCCTCCGAAACCCAACCAAGCCGCACTGCTTCTTGACACAATGTCCACTTAACCCGGAAGCCAGCCGCACCAATGTGTCGGAGGAAACAGCGTGCACCTGGCGACTGTGTCAGCGTGCACTGCACCCGGCCCGCCAGAGGAGTCACTAGTGCGCAATGGGACAAGGACATCCCTACCGGGCAAACCCTCACCTATCCCGAACGACGCTGAGCCAAATGTGCGCCGCCCCATGGGTCTCCCGGTCGCGGCCGGCTGTGACAGAGCCTGGAACGAACTCAGAATCTCTAGTGGCACAGCTAGCACTGTGATGCAGTGCCTTACACCACTGTGCCACACCGGATGGCCCCTTGTGAGTAAGACCTTTAAACAGGTTAACCTTCACAAGGCCGCGGGGCCAGAYGGATTACCAGGATGTGTACTCCGAGCATGCACTGACCAACTGGCAAGTGTCTTCACTGACATTTTCAACCTCTCCCTGTCAGAGTCTGTAATAACAACATGTTTCAAGCAGTCCACCATAGTCCCTGTGCTTTGAAAGGCTGGTCATGGCTCACATCAACACCATTATCCCAGAAAGCCTAGATCCACTCCAATTTCCATACCACCCCAACAGATCCACAGATGATGCGATCTCTATTGCACTCCACACTGCCCTTTCACACCTGGACAAAAGGAACATGTGAGAATATGTGAGAATGCTATTCATTGACTACAGCTTAGCGTTCAACACCATAGTGCCCTCAAAGCTCATCACTAAGCGAAGGATCCTGGGACTAAACACCTCCCTCTGCAACTGGATCCTGGACTTCCTGATGGGCCGCCCCCAGGTGGTAAGGGTAGGTAACAACACATGCGCTACGCTGATCCTCAACACGGGGGCCCCTCCGGTGCGTGCTCAGTCCCCTCCTGTACTCCCTGTTCACTCATGACTGCACGGCCAGGCACGACTCCAACACCATCATAAAGTTTTCTGTTGACAACGGTGGTAGGCCTGTTCACTGACAACGAGACCGTATAGGGAGGAGGTCAGAGACCTTGCTGTGTAGTGCCAGGACAACAACCTCTCCCTCAATGTGATCAAGACAAAGGAGATGATTGTGGACTACAGGAAAAGGAGGACTGAGCATGCCCCCATTCTCATCGATGGGGCTGTAGTGGAGCAGGTTAAATGCTTGTCCACATCACCAACAAACTAACATGGTCCAAGCACACCAAGACAGTTTTGGCATGGGTCCTCAGATCCTCAAAAGGTTCAACAGCTGCACCATCGAGTGCATGCTGACTGGTTGCATCACTGCCTGGTATGGCAACTGCTCGGCCAATCCAACCGCAAGGCGCTACAGAGGGTAGTGCGTATGCCCAGTACATCACTGGGGCGAAGCTTCCTGCCATCCGGGACCTCTATACCAGGCAGTGTCAGAGGAAGGCCCTAAAAATTGTCAAAGATTCCAGCCACCCTGGTCATAGACTGTTCTCTCTGCTACCACACGGCAAGCGTTACCGGAGCATCAAGTCTAGGTCCAAGAGGCTTCTAAACAGCTTCTAACCCCAAACCAWAMSACTCCTGAACATCTAATCAAATGGCTACCCAGACTATTTGAATTGCGCCCATCCCCTCTTTTACGCTGCTGCTACTCATTTAATATATATATATTTTTTTATCTATGCACGGTCATTTTAATAACTCTACGTACATGTACATATTACCTCAATTACCTCGACTAATTGGTGCACCTACACATTGACTCTATATTGGTACCCCATGTATATATCCTCTCTTGTTATTTTACTGCTGCTCTTATTTTTTATAGGTTTTCTTCTTAACTGCATTTTTGGTTAAAGTAAGCATTTCACTGTCAGGTCTACCTATACCTGTTGAATTTTGCGCATTTGACAAATAAAATGTGTTATGATTATGGTCTGGAATTATGCACATCATTCAAACTATGATAAAGCAGAAGAGAACATGCAATACTGGTGCAGCACATGCATCCTTCTAAGTTACAAGTATAGGCTAGTGAATTAGATCAACATTTTTAAATATAATGGCGCATATTTGTATAATTAGTAGGCTGACGCATATATACCTTTCATAATAGTTCCCCTAATGTTAATAGCCTACCTCCTCTCTTTCTCTATTGTTGCTTCTTTCCTTCCTCGCTTTCCACAGTTAAATGAAATATTTTTCGTTGTGTTTTATCTTCGTCATTCTAATGACATCCTTGAATAATATAGGACTAGAGTTAGATGCAGATGGCATTCCCTTCTCTTCACGAAGATTGAATGGTTGCGGGTCTGAATAAATAACTGCTATAGCCTACCGACATCGTGCGTTCGCTATTCTTTCAAACTACCTGAGTTCTATTGGCTGCTTTATTTAACATTCAGCAATAGAGAGCTTGCGTCCCTCTTCGAATCGTCTATTGGTGTAAGAAATGCTGCAAAAAATTATGTCCAGCAAGATATTCTAGTCTAGCTTTTCCTGCATGGGACTCCAAGAGCTATGGAGCGTTTTTTAAGGAGAGGCCAGCGGAGCACAGGCGCTTGCATATTGCGCAAGAGACAGAGGCTGTAAGTTAGACGCTTATTATAAATAACCCATCATTAATTAGCTAAATATAAGGCTGATACTGCATTAATATACACTGCTCAAAAAAATAAAGGGAACACTAAAATAACACATCCTAGATCTGAATGAATGAAATATTCTTATAAAATACTTTTTTCTTTACATAGTTGAATGTGCTGACAACAAAATCACACAAAAATGATCAATGTAAATCAAATTATCAACCCATGGAGGTCTGATTGAGTCACACTCAAAATTAAAGTGGAAAACCACACTACAGGCTGATCCAACTTTGATGTAATGTCCTTAAAACAAGTCAAAATGAGGCTCAGTAGTGTGTGTGGCCTCCACGTGCCTGTATGACCTCCCTACAACGCCTGGGCATGCTCCTGATGAGGTGGCGGATGGTCTCCTGAGGGATCTCCTCCCAGACCTGGACTAAAGCATCCGCCAACTCCTGGACAGTCTGTGGTGCAACGTGGCGTTGGTGGATGGAGCGATACATGATGTCCCAGATGTGCTCAATTGGATTCAGGTCTGGGAACGGGCGGGCCAGTCCATAGCATCAATGCCTTCCTCTTGCAGGAACTGCTGACACACTCCAGCCACATGAGGTCTTGCATTGTCTTGCATTAGGAGGAACCAGGGCCAACCGCACCAGCATATGGTCTCACAAGGGGTCTGAGGATCTCATCTCGGTACCTAATGGCAGTCAGGCTACCTCTGGCGAGCACATGGAGGGCTGTGCGGCCCCCCAAAGAAATGCCACCCCACACCATGACTGACCCACCGCCAAACCGGTCATGCTGGAGGATGTTGCAGGCAGCAGAACGTTCTCCACGGCGTCTCCAGACTCTGTCACGTCTGTCACGTGCTCATGTGCTCAGTGTGAACCTGCTTTCATCTGTGAAGAGCACAGGGCGCCAGTGGCGAATTTGCCAATCTTGGTGTTCTCTGGCAAATGCCAAACGTCCCTGCACGGTGTTGGGCTGTAAGCACAACCCCCCACTGTGGACGTCGGGCCCTCATACCACCCTCATGGAGTCTGTTTCTGACCGTTTGAGCAGACACATGCACATTTGTGCCTGCTGGAGGTCATTTTGCAGGGCTCTGGCAGTGCTCCACCTGCTCCTCCTTGCACAAAGGCGGAGGTAGCGGTCCTGCTGCTGGTGTGTTGCCTCCTACGGCCTCCTCCACGTATCCTGATGTACTGGCCTGTCTCCTGTAGCGCCTCCTGCTCTGGACACTACGCTGACAGACACAGCAAACCTTCTTGCCACAGCTCACATTGATGTGCCATCCTGGATGAGCTGCACTACCTGAGCCACTTGTGTGGGTTGTAGACTCCGTCTCATGCTACCACTAGAGTGAAAGCACCGCCAGCATCAAATGACCAAAACATCAGCCAGGAAGCATAGGAACTGAGAAGTGGTCTGTGGTCACCACCTGCAGAACCACTCTTTTATTGGGGTTGTCTTGCTAATTGCCTATAATTTCCACCTTTTGTCTATTCCATTTGCACAACAGCATGTGAAATTTATTGTCAATCAGTGTTGCTTCCTAAGTGGACAGTTTGATTTCACAGAAGTGTGATTGACTTGGAGTTACATTGTGTTGTTTAAGTGTTCCCTTTATTTTTTTGAATAGTGTATTACCTGAAAGGTAGACTAGGACATACAGTACCAGTCAAAAGTTTGGACACACCTAGTCATTCAGATGACCTGGCCTCCACAATCACCTGGCCTCAACCCAATTGAGATGGTTTGGGATGAGTTGGATCGCAGAGTGATGGAAAAGCACCCAATAAGTACTCTGCATATGTGGGAACTCCTTCAAGACTGTTGGAAAAGCATTCCAGGTGAAGCTGGTTGAGAGAATGCCAAGAGTGTGCAAAGCTGTCAAGGCGATGGGTGGTTACTTAGAAGAATCTAAAACATATCAAATATATTTTCAGATGTTTAACACTTTTTTTGGCTACTACATGATTCCATGTGTTATTTTATAGTGTTTGTCTTCACTATTATTCTACAATGTTCAAAATAGTAAAAAATAAAGAGAAACCCTTGAATAAGTAGGTATGTCCAAACTTTTGACTGGTACTGTATATATTAGGGCTATATATCAATCTAGAACAGGATTATCTGTTTTGGATGCTATTTGAATGGAGTTTATGGGGAGCGAGAGAAACTGCGAGAGAGTGCCCATGCAGCTGCAATTAACAAAATGTGACCCCCGAAAGTCAGATGGAGATAGGTAAATTAGACCAGCATTCGGTCTTTGTTACTGTAGCATAGGCTATGTTGCAGCAGATGTAGAGAAGGCTGTAGAGAAGGCTGTAGAGAAGGCAGATTTGGACATCGCATATCATTTAACAGTTCCATTTCATGCCATGCTGTTCATATAAATAATTTATTATAATTTACTGTTTTTTTGCAGTTATTTATCCCGGGAAAAGGGAGTGGTTTTGGGCAGTAAATCTCGGTAACCGGGTTTCCCGCCATTCAACCCTAATGCAGGCAGACTAGGCAGAGCCGCTTCTCACATTCACTCTACAACTTAGTCTTTTTGACAAATACCTGAAGATTTACATATTTTGGTGAATTATGATTTTAGTTCAAGATAAATGCCACCGCAATTGAATTTGATATGAAAATGATTTGTTAACCAGCAAATAGAATAAGTGCATAGGCTATGGTCAAAGCCCACGGTGTCTCTTTTTAGAAAACAAAAACAAATACTAAATTATGTAAGTGTGGTTTGTAGTAGATCAGGGATGGGAAACTTTGATGGGGTTGGGGCCACAAAAATCTGTACTCATCATGAGGGGCCACATTTCCTCTAATTTGACCTTGATTACAACAAGTTTAGATTGGTAAATTAGCTGGCTACTAGATTAATTTACCAATCTAAAAAATGTTAGCAGACAGGCTAATGGAGTGACTATCAGTGACTGCAAAACCACATTTTGAAATTGCACCTTGTGTATTCTACTATTCTACCTCGCARCAGTTAAACTGAGAGAAAAAAATAAGTAAAACATTTTTTTTAAATAAATGACTTGTTATTTTTATTATTATTATGTTTTAACCCTGTAGTAGATGCTTGTTTCTCAGTCTCAGATTTGTTGTTTGGATGTGGCTGCAGACATTTCCCTGTTCCATACACGCTGTGCAGTCAACATGGGTCACACACTTCTGATGGGCTTGTGATGAATTCACTTATAGCTGTAGTCAAAGAAATGGTGTAAATGCATGTACAGCAGAGACTTTATTGCTGTAGCGTTATTATGTGTTGCTTTAGCCCTTCATAAGCTATATTGATTTTCTTTATTGATCACAAACATCTGCTTCACACTGCAGTGTTATGACAGTAATCTCACAGAGAAAGGTCAGTGTTTGTCTGCTGTTCCTCGCCAGGGCGATTCAGCCATGGGTTTTGCATTAGGACAATTTTTCCCAACAGACAGTGATATTGTCCAGTGGCTCCTTGCTGCTGTGTGCGTCTGTCTAGTGCCTGAGGCTGTGTTACACATGTCCCTACAGACACTCCCTCTCTCGCAGCTTCCCATGGCATGCATATTAAAGTCTACAGTTGTATTTCAAAGATCACAGAGGATTTGAAGCGTGGACGCAAATGCACGCAGAGAATAAATTATAGGTCCGCTTGGTTGTTTTAGCTAGCCACTTGGAGTGCATTATGCGTTTGAGAGAATTCTGTGAAAGAATGGGGAGTGAACTAGGATTACTTATGATACAATAACTGATCCATACGGCTGATCTCTCAGAGCACCTGAGATCTCAGCCCATATAGGTCAGAGGTCACATTGGTGTGTTATGCTACATTCCTCCCCAGAGCGCGCTTGTGTGTGTTTTGTGTTAGAGCATGGGAAAAATCCATATTGTGATAAATTGACAATTTTTTTTGCTATATGGACAATAAATACAACACAAAAATAGTATGAAATTTCATCTAACATATCCAGGGAATGCATGATTATATATTTTGATGTGYAACCTGTCAAAATAGGATCCAGAATTATCTAATTTATTTTTGGCTCTTCTGAGAATTTGCCGACATCTTTGTGTATATTGGGCTATAGGCTATATTTTTCACCACCTGAGGAAATGGGAACTCAAAACATTTAGCTAGATTGCTAAAGCAGGAACAAAGTTTATTTACTGTTTGAACTGATTTATTTATTTTCTAGAAAAGTGAGGTGATCAAAAAAATTGACAAATAACCCCCCCCCCCCCCCCCCCAAAAAACCAACATTGACTCCAAATTGATACCAAGTGAGAGGGTTTTTCATAAATAGTGAGAAGGAATAAATAAGTACTTTACCACATTGTAATACGCACCTGTGCAAGCACTGGGCCTAATGTGTGCTTCAAGAGTTCTATTAATCCAAGTGAAAACCTACACGAGGAAATCCTTCCTGTGTTATTTGGAAAAAGAATGTGGATAATGTTAATTTTTATAATCATGGACACTATCTTGTCAGTTTTTTTTTTTTTTCCTGAACTTTTTACTGATAAACAAACAAATAACAGCATTATTAACAAAAAATGTATAATGTATAATCAGTTAATTGCTTAAATGTATTGCCTAACTAAGCTTTAACAAAATATTAGCTAATATGAAAAGGCATATCATAGACCACACTTGATAGGCTACTGTATATAATCATTCAAGTTAGGTCTGTCAAGTGAATGCAGAACTGGAAAAATTGCAATCCGATCCCTATCATCTACAGGGTAAAACTTAATTTATGTGATGTGTGTGTGTATATAGGTCAATAAAGTAGAATATTTGTTTTTCTAATTCAATAATTATTGACAAATAATTGTAATCAAATTAAATTTGTATGTATAATGTGTTCATTACCTGACTGTATCCTATAGCCTATAGCAAGGTTTCCATGTTTGGCMCCCCCAAGTGTTCCTGAGCCCCCAAAAATCTACTTATTTGAAAAAATTGTAAAAAAACACCAGGAAATCAGCTCCAAGTGATTTTAATTCATGAAATCTGTTCAAGTATTCCTACGCATAATAGAGAGACGTGTGATTGTAAACAAATGTAAGCAAGGATTTAAATGATTACGTTTTAGTCTAGCATTATATCTGTTTGGGCTTCTTGTTGTCAATTTGCAGTAATGATAAAGAAAAATCWGGTTTTTAGAAATGTTTGCAAATGTTAAAATGAAATATCAGATTTACATAAGTATTTATTTACAGACCCTTTACTCAGTACTTTGTTGAAGGATATTTGGCAGCGATTACAGCCTCGAGTATGACAATACAAGCTTGGCACACCTGTATTTGGGGAGTTCTCCCATTCTTCTCAGCAGATCCTCTCAAGCTCTGCCAGCTTGGATGGGGAGTGTTGCTGCACAGCTATTTTCAGGTCTCTCCAGAGATGTTCATTTGGGTTCAAGTCCAGGCTCTGTCTGGRCCACTCAAGKACATTCAGAGACTTGTCCCAAAGCCACTTCTGTGTTGTCTTGGCTGTGTGCTTAGGGTTGCTGTCCTGTTGGAAGGTGAACCTTCACCCCAGTCTGAGGTCCTGAATGCTTTGGAGCAGGTTTTCATCAAGGATCTCTCAGTACTTTGCTCTGTTCATCTTTCCCTCAATCCTGACTGGTCTCCCAGTCCCTGCCGCTGAAAAACATCCCCACAGCATGATGCTGCCACCACCATGCTTCACAATAGGGATGGTGCCAGGTTTCCTTCAGACGTGATGCTTGGAATTCAAGCCAAAGAGTTCAATCTTGCTTTCATCAGACCAGAGAATCTTGTTTCTCATGGTCAGAGTCCTTTATGTGCCTTTTGGCAAATTACATGCAGGCTGTCATGTACCTTTTTACTGAGGATTGGCTACCGTCTGGCCACTCTACCATAAAGACCTGATTGGTGGAGCGCTGCAGAGATGGCTGTCCTCCTGGAAGGTTCTCCCATTTAGCTCTGTCAGAGTGACCATCAGTTTCTCCATTACCAAGGCCGTCCTCCACTGTTTGCTCAGTTTGGCCAGGCGKCCACCTCTAAGAAGAGTCTTGGTTTTTCCAAACTTCTTCCATTTAAGAATGATGGAGGCCACTATGTTCTTGGGGACCTTCAATGCTGCCGAAATGTTTTGGTACCAGTCCCCAGACCTGTGCCTCTATACAATCTTGTCTCTGGGCTCTAATGACAATTCCTTCGACCTCAGGGCTTGGTTTTTTGCTCTGACGTGCACTGTCAACTGTGGGACCTTATATAGACAGGTGTATGTCTTTCCAAATCATGTCCAACCAATTGAATTTACCACAGGTGGACTCCTATCAAGTTGTAGAAACATCTCAAGGATGATCAATGGAAACAGGATGYACCTGAGCTCAATTTCGAGTCTCATAGCGAAGTGTCTGAATACTTATGTAAATAAGGTATTTCTGTTTTTGTTTTTTAATACAGTTGCGAACATTTCTAAAAAGCTGTTTTCCGTTAGTCATTATGGGGATTTGTGTGCAGATTGAGGTAAAAATTAGTTTTCATCCATTTTAGAATAAGGCTATAACGTAACAAAATTAGGAAAAAGTAAAGGGGTCTGAATTAATTAGCTAAATTGTAATTACTTCGCTTCTATTGCCTTACCTTCTTACTCCATTTGGACACACTGTATATAGATTTTTCTATTGTGTTATTGACTAGTTTTGTTTATCCCATGTGTAACTCTGTTGTTTTCTTGTCGCACTGCTTTGCTTTATTTTGGCCAGGTCGCAGTTGTAAATGAGATCTTGTTCTCAACTGGCCTACCTGGTTAAATAAAGGTGAAATAAAAATCAGTAACTTTCTAAATGCACGGTATCTCCCAGGAGAAAGTATCAAGAGCGAGCGAAACGGCGCCCCTCTGTCTCTACATTTAGTCTATCTATCTGATGCTGCCTAGTCTAAACGAGTTTGACATTTGTTGCAGCCTGTAGCATTTAAGGCAAGTGAAGCCAGCGAACATCTGACCTCTGTCAAAACATGTATAGGCAATTATTTTTATCTGCTTCGAGCTAAACTGAGCGAGCTCAACTGTGAAGGGTCCTGGCGCACCAAAAKAAAGTGTCAAAGGAAGTCAGCTTGGATTTGRCGTCGCTCCTTTCAAATCCCATTGACAGCATTAGTCATTTGACAGAAAAACTTGAGTTGTTGCATCTTGTTGTGTTGYMCTCCGGTGGCTAGTTAACCAGGTAGCTCAAATWTGCCCTTAGGGATTTGGACTTGTGGTTTTACTTAATTCTCCGTACTGGCCAATGATTATAACGGCAGTTCTGTTCCAACCATTTAATTCATACATTGTTGTGCCCCTGGCCTTAGAGGATGAAAGTTCCAAATGTAGCTTGATGTAGAAGGCTAATGTTAACTAGCTAACGTTGCCCAAGAACGGAAGTTAGGCTTAGCRAGCAAGCATTTTAGCCAGGTAGACATCGGACATCAAAACATTTTAAGTGTGTATGGTATGACAGTGATCGACCGTTTCATCAACATTAAAGAGAGGAGGACGTTTCTCTACAAGTAGGGTGAATCAACATATTTTTCTACTTAAAATCAAATCACATTTTATTTGTCACACATGCTGAATACAACAGGTTCAGACCTTACCGTGAAATGCTTACTTACAAGCCCTTAACCAACAATGCAGTTCAAGAAATAGTTCAGAAAATATTTACTAAATAAACTAAAGTAAAACATGTAATAGAAAGTAACACAATAAGAATAACGAGGCTATATACAGGGGGTACCGGTACCGAGTCAGTGTGCGGGGGTACAGGTTAGTCAAGGTAATTTATACATGTAGGTAGGGGTAAAGTGACTATGCATAGATAATTAACAGCGAGTAGCAAGACTGTAAAAATAAAAGGGGGGGTCAATGTAATTTGTCTGGGTGGCCATTTGATTAATTTTTATAATTCATTCGTTAAGCAGTCTTATGGCTATGGGGAAGAAGCTGTTAAGGAGCCTTTTGGACCTAGACTTGGTGCTCCGGTACCACTTGGCGTGCGGTAGCAGAGAGAACAGTCTATGACTTGGGTGACTGGAGTCTTTGACAGTTTTTTGGGCCTTCCTCTGATACCGCCTAATATATAGGTCCTGGATGGCAGGAAGCTTGGCCCCAGTGATGTACTGGGCGTACGTACTACCCTCTGTAGCGCCTTACGAGCGGATTGTTGTGGAAATTCTAACCAAAAGGAAGAGAGACTATATTCTTCAAACAACAACTTTAATATACGATTTGCAAAAATGGAGCGGTTAACAATCACTCAATGGTGCAGAGTTAAGAGCCCAACGAACAGAGTTGGGTCTCGGCTTTTATAGAAAAAGTACAACSTCTTTCTATACGTGGCAGATAGTAGAACACGGGATGTGTCACATGGTACGGTCGCACCCAAACGGCTCTTAGCTGTACGCCCAGTCTTATGATTAAGACATTGGCTCAAATCTAGGTTGTGCCTTTAGATTTTGAGAAAATGAACAACTGACTTCTCAAACTCCAAACCCCGGTCTGGCCTACTTAGTCTGCTTCACAAGTGTTCCCGGAAGTCTCACGATGTTGAATCTCTGGGTTTAGAAAGTCTGTGGTCAGATCCCAAATATCACACACACACACACACACACACAGACACAGGTAACAGGACCCCCGTTACCACGGTAACCTCCCGCCCTTAAAGGGGCAGCTGAACATTTTGTCTCTGATATTTTGATTAAAAGACTCGGGTCACAAATTAAATGAAATTGAGCAATATGCCACATTACTTCTTACTAATACATTTCTTTTTTTAGAAACATTACAAAGCATAGTCATCTGTTTTTTTATGTAATTATGGCGAAGAAATATTTTGTCTGGTAAAATATCTGGCTGATAGATTTTTGAGTCTACCTGCCACAGTGGCTGGTGGACCAAAATGTTAATTTTAGGCCCTGCAGACGACCACACATGGGGTCACAACCCCTAGTTTTGGAAACGCTGGCCTATATGGCTAGGGCTGAATTGAAATGTTACTTACAGAAGAAATACGTAAGCATGGTAGCAATTAAAAGTGAGATTATGGGGAAATTATTAGACCAAAGTTGAAGACACAACAGTTCACAAGGCTGAATCCAAACATTACACTGTTGATTTTATGTGCATTTTATATTTACTGTACTCTCATTTGTCGATCACGAAATCTGAAAATACCCTGGATACATTCAGTAACATGATAAGACTATTCCTGGAAGATGTGGGGTAGGTGCAACACAAGAAATGACAAGGGTTTGTGTGGGAGGACTAAACTGGTATACAGTTCATAGGTCATTTCAGTGCACTTTTATGACTCAAAGAAGAGTCTTTCACTGTAAAATGCGTCTTTGAGCTCTCCTAGTTGTGCTTTTKAGGAACTAGAGCAAGCACACTTGWASTTGGGTCAGGTGGGCATCATTTGAAAGCTTGCTCGATTGCCAACATGACTTAGCTAAGTTGTAAAATACGATCTTACGGTGTTAGGCTTTCACAAGGCAATTCAGAGAAACYGATCATMATTTTGGTGTGCGTCGGAGTCACGAGTGCGTTCGTGTGCGTGTTCCGCGGCAAACCTTTTTCACAATAGCTAAACGGACTCATTCTGTTCAGAACAACCCAGGGTATGACGACACGTCATCTTGTAACTCTACATCAAACATAGTGATCATAAACGTTGACGTGACGTGAGTTTCATGATATGGAAATGTGAAGGGCAACYTCTTGTCGMGTGCGGTTTTCAAGTTCAGAACRGCTGTCAGTCAAAACCCTTGAAGCGCGGAGCCTGAGCTCGAATTTCATTTATAGCATGTTACCGTACAGCCGCCGCATTCCAATTTAGRTGCTTATCAGTGCCCAAATCTGCAATTTTTTAAGTGTGAAGGGCTACCATTATGCAACAACACACTAGTCACACACTCTAGATCACGTGTCTAACTTATTCTACGGTGGGCCGAGTGTCTGCGGGTTTTCGCTCCTCCCTTGTACTCGATTGATGAATTAAGGTCACTATAGTAAAGAGCTCCCCTCACAYGGTTGTCTAGGTCTTAATTGAAAGGAAAAAAAGAAAAGGCCAGCAGACACTACGCCCTCCATGGGATGAATTTGACATCCCTGCTCTAGATAGACTGACCCACCCATAGGCCTGTGTGTGAGGAGGAGTCTGAATTCCTCCATGGTACAGTGTGGGGCCCTCTGCGTTAGTGTCATTTTTCTCAGGTCCGTGAAGGGGCTGACAACTACAGGAGACCTTGATGGACCTTCATGGTCCAGGAGAAGGGTGGGGGGTTGTATATGACTCTGACCCTGTATCCTCAATGTTAGCCATGGACAAAATGATGGCATCACAAAATGACAGACCAAGTGTATAATGTTTTCTGAAGTTAAGAATCACTAGCTAGCCCAGGGCTCCCCAACCCCATTCCTGGAGCGCTACCCTCCTGTAGGTTTTCGATCCAACCCCATTCCTGGAGCGCTACCCTCCTGTAGGTTTTCGATCCAACCCCATTCCTGGAGCGCTACCCTCCTGTAGGTTTTCGATCCAACCCCAGTTGTGACTAACCTGAATTAGCTTATCAACCAGCTAATTATTAGAATCAGGCGTGCTAAATTGGGGTTGGAGCGAAAACCTACACGACGGTAGCTCTCGAGGAACAGGGTTGGAGAGCCTGATCTAGCCTAACCCCCAGACATGCAGGATACCATTGATCTCACCCCCTGCTCGCCTCTCTCTCTCTTTCTCTCTCATCCTCAGATGCACCTCTTTATTGACCGGGAAGAGCTGTTTGTGCAGAAGCTGCGCCAGTGCTGCGTACTTCTTGACTTTTGTCACGGACCCCCTAAGCGACTGAAGTACAAGGAGTGAAGCGTGCTGGTCTGAATGAGATGGTGGAGTACATCACGCACAACGCGGAAGTGGTCACCGAGTCCATCTATCCCGAGGGTGTTCATCATGGTAAGAGGAGAACAAACACACCACAAGCTCTAGTGAACATGCATGCAGTCACAACACAGTCATAGAGCATTCGAAAGTATTCAAACCCTTGGCTTTTCCCACATTTGTTACGTTACAGCCTTATTCTAAAATTGATTAAATATATATATTTTTTTTTTTACTACACCGCAATACCCCATAATGACAAAGCAAAAACTGTTTTTTTTAGAAATGTTTTAGATTTACATAAGTATTCAGGACCCTTACTCAGTACTTTGTTGATTGCAGCCTCGATTCTTCTGGTTAGGATGCTACAAGCTTGGCACCACCTGTAATTTGGAGAGTTTCTCCCATTTTCTCTGCAGATCCCCTCAAGCTCTGTCAGGTTGATGGGGGGAGTGTTGCTGCACAGCTTTTTTCAGGTCTCTCCAGAGATGTGTTGATCGGGTTCAAGTCCGGGCTCTGTCCGGGCCACTCAAGGACGTTCAGAGAACTTGTCCCGAAGCCACTCCTGCATTCTTGGCTGTGTGCCTTAGGCGTTGTTGTTCCTGTGGAAAGGTGTTGAACCATGCCCTTGTGCATGTCAGAGCAAAAACCAAGCCATCAGGTCAAAGGAATTGTCAGTAGAGCTCTGAGACAGGATTGATCGAGACACAAATCTGGGGAAGGGTACCAAAAAAGTTCTGCGCGGCATTGAAGGTCCCCAAGAACACTGTGGCTCCATCATTCTTAAATGGAAGAAGTTTGGAACCACCAAGACTCTTACTAGAAGCTATCCGTCCAGCCAAACTGATCAATCGGGGGAGAAGAGGCTTGGTCAGCTAGGTGACCAAGACCCAATGGTCACTCTGACAGAGCTCTAGAGTTCCTCTGTGGAGATGGAGAACCTTCTAGAAGGACAACCATCTCTGCAGCACTCCACCAATCAGGCCTTTATGGTAGAGTGGCCCGACAGAAGCCACATGACAGCCCGCTTGGAGGTAGCCAACAGGCACCTAAAGACCTCTCAGACCATGAGGAAACGAGATTCTCTTTGCCCTGAATGCCAAGCGTCACTTCTGGAAGAAACCCTGGCACCATCCCTACGGTGAAGCATGGTGGTGGCAGCATCATGCTGTGGGATGTTTTTCAGTGGCAGAGGACTTGAGGACTAGTCAGGATCGAGGCAAAGATGAACGAGTGATCCTTGATGAAAACCTGCCTCCAGAGTGCTCAGACCTCGACTGAGGCGATGGTTCACCTTCCAACAGGACAACAACCCTAAGCACACAGCCAAGACAAACACAGAGTGGCTTCAGGACAAGTCTCTGAATGTACTTGAGTGTCCCAGCCAAGCACGAACTTGAACCTGATCGAACATCTCTGGAGAGACCTGAAAATAGCGTGTAGCAACACTCCCATCCAACCTGACAGAGCTTGAGATGATCTGCAGAGAAGAATGAGAGAAACTTCCCAAATACAGGTGTGCCAAGCTTTGGTCATACCCAAGAAGACTCGAGGCTGTAATCGCTGCGTTCAACAAAGTACTGAGTAAAGAGGTCTTAATACTTATGTACATGTGATATTTTCCGTTTTTTAAATTTTGTATTAATTAGCAAAAAATGTAAAAAAAAAAAAAAAAAAATGTTTTTGCTTTGCTCATTTTTATTTGGTATTGTGTGTAAATTGATGAGGGGAAAACATCTATTTAATCCATTGTAAATAAGGCTGTAACGTAACAAAATGTGGGAAAGGGGAAAGGGTCTGAATACTTTCCRAATACACTCTGACAGTGTGGAAGGGCCAACATTTAATCACGTGGGTGTAAACATGCTGTCACCTCACCATGCTACATCCTGACTCTGTCATGACTTCTGCCTGGCCTCGCTCAGGATTCCACCCAGCACAGTGGGGGGAAGAGAATCAACATCAAAACCATGAGGAGCATCCAAAGTCCATTATTTATTTTGGTGATGAGTCAGATCGAGCCAAATCCCTCCGGAAGCCTTTAAGCCCGGCGTCTCTCCCTCTCTCCTCCCCTCTGAGTTACACCTGCCCTCTCTCCTGCCTCCTGGAGTATTCTTTCTTAACTCCTCCCTGCTGGGGTGTTTTATCCTACCTCCTGGGGTATTCTCCCTCTCTCCTCCCTACTGAGGTATTTTGTACACCCCTCCTTCCCCTTGTAGTTCTCTCCTCCCCTCAATCAGTCAATCAAATGTATATATAAAGCCCTTTTTGCATCAGCCAATGTCACAAAGTGCAATACAGAAACCMAGCCTAAAACCCCAAACAGCAAGCAATGCAGATTTAGAAGCACAGTGGCTAGGAAAAACTTCCTAGAAAGGCGGGAACCTAGGAATAAACCTAGAGAGGAACCAGGCTCTGAGGGGTGGCCAGTCCTCTTCTGGCTGTGCCGGGTGGAGATTATAACAGAACATGGCCAAGATGTTCAACATTCATAGATGACCAGCAGGGTCAAATAATAATAATAATAATCACAGTGGTTGTAGAGGGTGCAACAGGTCAGCACCTCAGGAGTAAATGTCAGTTGTCTTTTCATAGCCGATCATTCAGAGTTCGAGACAGCAGGTGCAGTGGAGAGAGAGAGAGTCGAAAACAGCAGGTCCGGGACAGGTAGCACGTCCGGTAAACAGGTCAGGGTTCCGTAACTGCAGGCAGAACAGTTGAAACTGGAGCAKCAGCACGATCAGGTGGACTTGGGACAGCAAGGAGTCAATCRGCCAGGTAGTCCTGAGGCATGGTCCTAGGGCTTAGGTCCTCAGATGGAGAGAGATAATTAGATGGAGCATACTTAAATTCAGACAGGACACCGGATAAGACCGTAGAAATACTCCAGATATAACAGACTGACCCTAGCCCCCGACACAAACTATTTCAGCATAAATACTGGAGGCTGAGACAGGAGGGGTCGGGAGACACTGTGGCCCCATCCGGCGATACCCCCGGACAGGGCCAACCAGGCAGGATATAAGCCCACCCACTTTGCCAAAGCACAGCCCCCACACCACTAGAGGKWWATCTTCAAACCACTTACTACCAAGAGACAAGACCGAGTATAGCCCACAATGATCTCCCCCACGGCACGAACCCGAGCCCCCCTCCAACCCGGACAGGATGATCACGTCAGTGACTCACCCACTCAAGTGATGCACCCCCCCTAGGGACAGCATGGAAGAGCACCAGTAAGCCAGTGACTCAGCCCCCATAATAGGATTAGAGGCAGCGAATCCCAGGGGAGAGAGGGGAACCGGCCAGGCARGGRCGGTTCGTCGCTCCAGTGCCTTTCCGTTCACCTTCACAACCCTTCACAACAACAACCTTCACTTCACAACCCTGGGCCAGACTACACTCAATCATAGGACCTACTGAAGAGATGAGTCTTCAATAAAGACTTAAAGGTCGAGACCGAGTCTGCACCTCTCACATGGATAGGCAGACCATTCCATAAGAATGTTGCTCTATAGGAGAAAGCCCTGCCTCCAGCTGTTTGCTTAGAAATTCTAGGGACAATGAGGCCTGCGTCTTGTGACCGTAGCATATGTGTAGGTATGTACGGCAGGTCCTTTACGGTTTCGTTTGAGACGACTGTACAACCATCAAGATTAATTGTCAGATCCAACACGATATCTCTTTGTATCTTGGGACCTAGAACTAGCCTCTCTGTTTTCTGCCAATTTAAAAGTAAAACATTTGCCGCCAAATGTTTTACTTTTAAATTGGCAGAAAAGGGCAATTTTAGGTTGTCCAGGCTGGCTAACAGCCTGCTGCCTGGCCTTCACCCTATCTCATTGTGGAGCTAGAGAAGTTAGAGCCCTGTCTACCTCTGAGGCACTCTCTCCCTCTCCACTTGTGACACATTTTTGCGCTGTGCTCAACGAGTAATAAGTGTGCGCTGGGGGATGATCAATTATCCACCACCTTCTCCCTTTCATCTCGCTGCTGTCGTCTCTCCCTCTCTCTCCCGGGGTGAGTGTTCTGTAATGATGCTGAGGTGCGGCTGTGGAGCCAGGCAGGCTATTTCCAGCATCTCTCTTTCCTCAGTGCCAGAGGGGCTCTGTGCGGTGGCATTCTCAGGCCCAGACAGGAACTAGGTGCTGGGGAAGCGTTGCTTTATGTTAGCTGCAGGGATGCTGGCAGAAGGATGCTGCTCAGCTGCAGCTCTCCCAGTGGCAGTGTTAGCAGGGCTAACCTAAACGGCTTCTACCAGGGCCCACTTGGGTCCTCTCTCGACACCACCCGTTTGTCAAATTGATTTGTGCTCTGATCTAATGAATGTCATTCCTTTTGTGTGGTATAAGACTATCGGATGGATTGTGCTGTGTTTTCCTAAATGTGCAATCGGATGATAGCTTTAGCGTTGTTGATTGTTGACATGTTGACTGACACCTCTCCTCTGCCTTGTTCAGTTTTCAATCAACCTGTTCAGGACCCTACCACCATCGTCCAACCCCACGGGGGCTGAGTTTGACCCAGAAGAGGACGAGCCCACACTGGAGGCTGCTTGGCCACACCTACAGGTGACGTTTTTGTTATTTTCTTGAATTTTTGAATTTTAAGACTAGAAAAAAGTTATTTCCATGCAGTATTGTCAGCCTCAAATCACACCAACGTTTGTCCTCTTTTGCTTCTTCTCTCCAGCTGGTGTATGAATTCTTCTTACGGTTCCTGGAGTCCCCTGATTTCCAGCCTAATGTCGCCAAAAAATACATTGACCAAAAGTTTGTACTGTCTGTAAGTATCCCTCTGGGTACAACACAAACTGTGCTCCCTGTAACTTCTGAGCTGTTGAAATAGCTAACCCTTTACACTCGTGGGACTTGACCTATATGGATAGAGCTAAATTGAAATGTTTTTTACAAAATAATAGTTTGGAGATTATGGTGAAATTATTAGACCAAAGTTGAGGACATTATGTGCATTTTACATTTACTGCACTTTTTTGCCACATTTGTTGATAACGAAATGTGAAAAACCTCTGGATACATTCAGTAATATAAGACTATTCCTAGGAAATGTTTGGTWGGTGCAACATAAGACAAAATAATGACAAGGCTTTGAGTGAGAGGACTAACTGGTGTCTCCAAATGGCCACACACCTCTCCAAACTGTGCACATTTCCTAAGCAATTGCAATGCACTTTTATGACTTAAAGACACGTCTCCAACGATAAGGTGCTTTTTTGGGCTCTCCTAGCTATGCCGTTGAGCAACTAAAGCAAGTACACTAATATTGTTTTGTTTGGAACACAACCCTGCATCCCCGCCATCACACAATTACTGTTGTTTACGTCGTCCAAAAATGGCAATCTGGGTCAGGTGGGCATTGTTGAAAAGCTTGTTCTATTGCCAACATGACTAGATCTTAGTGTTAGGCTTTCAAAAGACAATTCAGAGAAACAGATTGTAATATTGGTGCGAATAGAAGCAAAAGTCATGAGTGCATATTCAGGTGTGTGTTCTGCGGCACATTTTCTTCACAATAGACAAACGGGCTCGTTCTGTTCAGAACTACTCCGGGTATGACGCCATGTCATCTTGTAAACTGCACGTCGAGCATAGTGGTCGAAAACGTTACGACATGAGTTTTACGATATGGAAATGTGTATTTGGCTTGCTTGTATGACATCAAAGGGGTATTTRTTGTAATCCTCAAGGTCTCATCTTTCAAAGTCCATTGAGTCCTCTTCATTTTACAGCATTTCCCTCACTCCGACAACAAAAGATTTGCAAAAGTTGTCCAATTCACGGGAGGGGCGGGAACTACTTGTCGCGTGCGGCGCTCAGGTTCAGATCGGCTGTCCGTCAAAACACACACCGCGCTGTGACGCGCAGAGCCTGAGCTCTGACGTCATTTCTAGCATGTTACTGTACAGCCACTGCGTTCCAATTTAGGCACTTATCAGTGTCTAAATCTGCCACTACTTGGCAATATGCGTAAAATCCTAGCGCCCAGGCAGTCAGCAATGATGCTGTTTACGTGTGTGTATGAAATYMAATCACATTTTAGTGSTCACACATATTTAGCAGAGGTTATTGCGGGGGTAGCGAAAGGCTTGTAGCGAAAGGCTAGCTCCAACAGTGCAGTAGTATTTATAATTCACAACGATACAAAAAAATATATAAATATTAGGACGAGCAATGTCGGAGTGGCATTGACTAAAATACAGTAGAATATAATACAGCATACGCATATGAAATGAGTAAAGCAGTATGGAAACATTATTAAAGTGACTAGTGTTCCATTTATTAAAGTTACCAGTGATTCCATGTCTATGTATATAGGGCAGCAGCCTCAAAGGTGCAGGGTTGAGAAACCGGGTGGTAGCCATCGAGTGATGTGTGTGTAGAATTTCTAAGTGTCTGTGTATGTGTTTACTCATACCCTGGCCAGCTTCCGTCTCCCTCCCACACAGTAGAGAGAGCTGAGAGGGAATTAGCGGGGATCACTCTTCTCCATCTGACCACATGATGCTTCCCATCCACCGCTGCTGGGAATGAATATTAATAAGGACTTTAGTCAGCCTACTCACTTTGAGTGCTGGCGTGGGCTCCAAACACGCATTGCTTTGCATTATGTTATGGGGAGACCCAGCCGCTATGACATCTCATAGCAATCTAATTTTGTTTTCACCGCACCACATGATACTGTGTGCTACGTTGTCTTGAACACTTCAGCGTGTTGGTCAATGAAAGTCGTGTGTGTTTTGTCTGATGAGGAGTATTTTCGACCTTTGCCTGATTTTCAAGTTTTTTTACTCCTACAATTGCAAGCATCCCATTTTTGTATTTTTGTATTGAATACAGTGCTAGTTTCTCGAATACCGATGCATTGATGTTTGACACATTAGATGCCTGATCATGCCTCGTMCCCACAGCTACTGGAGCTGTTTGACAGTGAAGACCCCAGGGAGCGGGACTTCCTGAAAACCATCCTCCACAGGATCTACGGCAAGTTCCTGGGTCTCCGGGCCTACATCCGCAGACAGATCAACAACATATTCTACAGGTGAGAGATATGGATTTTTATACCTCCTTTCACCCCAGGTATGTCGRTCCATAGAAATAGAATTACAGGTACACTCCATGTGGCTGGCGGTCCACCCGGCACAGGACGTTGACTTGTTTCGGGGGTGGGATGCCTGTTTTTAGTTATTCTATTTCGATGTGTCTGTCTCGCCATTGAAATCTATTCAGAGTTTGAGAGAGTCTGTCAGTCCTTGTGGAGAATAGATCATGTAACTGCAACACAGAAGACCTGCAAGGTTGTCAAATGTTGAGGTTGTATGTAGAAAACGTGTCAGTATATCTGTTGTCTGTGTCATTTTAGTTGACCTTGGCCTGCTCTCATATTGCAGGTTTATATATGAAACCGAGCATCACAATGGAATCGCCGAGCTCTTAGAAATYTTAGGAAGGTGAGTGCACGGTGTACTATCCCGTCAACACATAATCTCTTTTACAATAAAAAATAAATAAAAAAAGATTAATCTAAAACAAGTCTTCCCTTGTCCTTTATCCCCAGCATAATCAACGGCTTTGCCCTGCCATTGAAAGAGGAGCACAAAATGTTCTTGATTCGRGTGCTGCTGCCGCTTCACAAAGTGAAGTCACTCAGCGTCTACCACCCACAGGTACCATAGTGCTCTGAAAGGCCCCCTCCCTCACACAGTGTGAGGGTCAGACATGACTCTCCTATATCAGCTCCTGCTGAAATGCACTTACTCGCACGACTCGTCTATCTCTCTCCACAGCTGGCGTATTGCGTCGTGCAGTTCTTGGAAAAGGACAGCAGTCTAACTGAACCGGTGAGTTTGGCACGTCTTCAAATGGGAATTGTCAGCCAAAGGTTCTTAGCTGGGTAATATATGGTTTTATATACAGAGTGAATGTTAATGTTGTGTAAATGATTTGACCCCCCCCCCAGGTGATCATGGGCTTGCTGAAGTTCTGGCCAAAGACCCACAGCCCCAAAGAGGTGATGTTCCTCAACGAGCTGGAGGAGATCCTGGACGTCATCGAGCCGTCTGAGTTCGTCAAGGTCATGGAGCCGCTGTTCAGACAGCTGGCCAAGTGTGTTTCCAGTCCACACTTCCAGGTACACTACGACCTGCCTCATGCTCACTCACACTGCTGTGTTTACTCATTCAGCTTCACTGGCCCAAACATAACAGAATAATATGGCATTGCCTTCAGGAAGGAAAAAATAACATCATGCCAATTAGAAAGTAATTTGTCTTAGAATCATGTGCGATATTCTGTCGTGAACAAGAAACAGGAACTATACCGTACCCACAATGGAAGAAGACTGCCTTGGTAGATTACAAGGGGCGTATTTTCTGATGGCCTCCTTTTTTGGGTGCTCAAGGTGGCAGAGAGGGCGCTGTACTACTGGAACAACGAGTACATCATGAGTCTGATCAGTGACAATGCCGCCAAGATCCTCCCCATCATGTTCCCTGCTCTCTACAAGAACTCCAAGAGCCACTGGAACAAGTATGACCCCTGCATCCAAGTCAATTTAAAAGATCAATGCTCCTGCTGAACTGATGTGCCTCCAAAACAAGCCTGGCAACTATTTGTCATAGCTGGGTTCGCATTTTGAGAGAAGAATTCATTGTTGTAATGGAAGAACAGATAATGCCCTTTGTGCAGAAATATTTTTCTCCCCCTAAAAAATGGGATACTTGATCCTTTTGAATATAATCCAGAAAAAAATGTATGTCCAGCACTCACTGAAAGATCCATTTCAATGATTCATTGTATGTTAACCTGCACATATTGCATTGTGTTAAATGCCATTCCTATGTCTAGGACAATCCATGGGCTGATCTACAACGCCCTGAAGCTCTTCATGGAGATGAACCAGAAGCTGTTTGATGACTGCACCCAGCAGTACAAGGCTGAGAAACAGAAGTGAGTCCACTGGGCATGCTCAGAGATCTGCATGGTCCTCTATTAAATCAGCGACTTCTCTTTTTTCCCATGTAGAACTATTGATCCTCTCCCTCAAAGCACAGTAAAATGCCAAGCCAGCTCATTTCCTGGTTGGCTCCAACTCAAAGTTGTTTTTGCTGCTGATGTGTTTTCAGAGAGAAGTACAAGCTGAAGGAGCGTGAGGAGGTCTGGCACAAGATCGAGGAGCTGGCCAAGCATAACCCTCAGGTGATCCCTACTGCAGGATGCCAAAAACAACACAACCCCATCCACATGCATTATGGACCATTCACATCACACTGTTCCAGGGAGTAGGCTCAGGAAATTAGACTATGCTATTTATTTCCACATTAGACATTTGTAGATGGACACTGCATAATAGTGTGTTGTATGTAGTATCAAAAGAATGGTCCCTAGCAACACGCTTCCTGTCTCATTATTCTCCAAATACATTCCATAATATCATTGTCGCCAGGAGCAACTGAAAGGGAGAAAAAACTCCGGTCCTCAGTAATTATGTTGCTATGGTTGTGTGTGAAATTGTCTGTACAGTAAGAGGTGGAGGAGTTTTTTTGGGGGGTTTTAAACAGGGTTATGCTCGAATTAATTTGACTTTATAAAGTCCTTTTGTTCCAGACACATCTAATTATCACCATTGATCATCTCTCGTGACTGATTCCCAGCTCCAAGGGCTCAGGAACAAAGAGCTGAATATTTAATTAAGAGGAATTGTGCTTTAGTGAATGTATCCTAGATATGCGTGTGTGTGTTGGTAGCTATGTTTCCATTAACATTTTCGAACGTTCGCATAGAAAATAGATGCCACAATTGCCTGCTACGGTGTGTTACCATTTACCGTAACTGTCTTGTGTTTATTAAAAACAGCTGGATGTAATGACCCCACCCCCACAACAACAACTAAATCAGCAAAAACCCAGATTTTCAAATACAAAATGATGGTTGAAGTGTTTCTATTCTCCATTTAGGCAATTAATACATTTGCAAACAGCCTGTATGGCCTCCCACCTATCTGTTTCGTGTCACGTAGCCCGCAAAAGCCAGCATGGTAAGAATGCAAGAATTGACTAATATTTGCCATATTCTAATAATTCGAATGTGCAAGCGTATGGCATCGGTCCGTGGCATGGTGAGACTTCCACTACTGTAGATCTGATATAATTAAATGGTGAAACTTGCATCCTGCCAACCAGAAAAGCAAGGCAAAGCAATTCGGGCATTCTTGAAAGTCAAGACAATCGTTGTCCTGCATAGAAACATCATTTTTAAAGTTGAAATATAGATGTAGAAAGCAGTAGGCATTTAGAAAATAAATGTGGAGTGGAGCTTTGTAGTCACGTGCTGACGTGCCCTGCGTCCCTTCAAAAATGATTCAGCAATCATTTATTTGCAAAAGACTTTCCATCATTTGTCGCAATAAGGAAAGTTTGACAAATGAAAAAAACGGATAGAACATTTCTCTGATAGCTGCTGTTTGCATTACACGTCGCAATGTTTCTTTGTTGTTGCGACATTGCGTTTGTCAATTAAACCTGGGTCAATGGAAACCTGCCTAGTGTCTGACTGGGGGAGAGGAAATATCTGTCGTTTAACCTATGCTTTATCTGCAGGTTACCAAACTCCGACCTGGTCTCCACCCACAAGAAGAGGTCTGCTTCTTTTCTTACTGAATTCAATGGGCTGTCTGACGTTGATCTTGGTACATTCGTGGGTGTGTTTCACAGTCGGTATCCAGACCAGATCCAACTCATTTGTTTCTATCTGTAATTTTCCAGTACATGATGTACAATGAGAGTCTGGGAGGGGTGCCCTTGTACTCCATGGAGACGGAGACGCCCACTGCTGAGGACATTCAGCTGCTGAAGAAGACTGTCGAGACAGAGGCCACACAGGTACAACTACCAGCACACGTCGAGGTACACCACTCTCTACATACGCCCACCTGCAGGCTTTTTTCCCAGCCTAGTAACTTACTAACACACCTACTTACTAATCAATGAATCGTCAAGGCCTATATTTGTTGAATCACAGGTATGTACTCACACCCCCCGTAGCCACATACAGTACACCCTGCAGGCTGTTGTCCCAGCCTAGTATTAATACACCTACCAGCCAATCAATGAATCAAGAAAAATCAACACTTTTGTTTCACACGTTCATTTCTTTTTGTCTTTCTACGTTTTTGAAGTTGTAAACGAATTCTTCAACTCGTTTCAGAATTCACCAGACCCCGTCTGTCCGTTTGAGAGGTTTCATTGCTGTGTTGGATATGGCCTCGAACTAACAGTCTCACTTTGCTCTACGTATATTCTTCCATAGGGGATGAAGGACATCAAGAAAGACAAGGTGTTGATGCGGCGGAAGTCGGAGCTGCCGCAGGACGTGTACACTATAAAAGCCCTGGAGCAACACAAGCGAGCAGAGGAGTACCTGACGGCCAACGAGGAGGCCCTCTGACCAGGGAGCAGTGGCACCCTCCATGCCTAACTCCCCCCACAACCCCCCCTCCTGTCCGTCTCTCGTCCAAACAGTCGCCTACTGTACACCTGACAGCCACCTCTTCGCCTCCGCTTCTCCTCCCCCTCCATCTCTGCCGGAGAGCCCCATCTGCAGAAAACCAGGGCCATCAGAGTTAGACAAGAACACACACACGCCTATACGCACACATAGGAACATACAGATCTACACACAGACGTACAAATTGTTCCAACTTCCAAATACTCACGAATACTTGACTACAGTGGGCCGATTTTGTTAGGTTGCACGAGGACAACCATTATACAACAGTAGTATTAAGTGTAAGCATCTGTGACGCATGTTTCTTTGTTTTGTTTCTGTTTCCTTTCGGATTGGTTTTGGTTGCCCTCTTACTGTGATCTGCTGTGCTGAAAGGGAACGACCAAAGCATTACCTATAGAGGGCAGTCGAGTGAGTGGTGGTCCCGCTAGCTTGTCTGGAGTGAGGGGGTGTGGGTTATCTGATTGGTTTGGTGTATAATAGGGCCATGCTCTAGTCTAGCTGGATGTCTGGATGAAGTACTGGTTCTGCTCTGTTAAAAAATAATATATRTACCTAGCTCTCAGTTCATGTCCAGGCAGCATAGTACATTTTGGGGAAGCGAAGTCTGGGACACAAAGCTTACAAGGCAAAGCAATGACATGAGAGGACTAGGAATCAAGATGGCTGCCTTTATCTTAATGTAATTACTGTATGTCAGTCTCTTCCATGAACCAKTTTTTTCTCACTCTTTAGTACTGTAGTTGTAGCTTCATGAAGTCACCTCTTTGCGTCATTAAATCATGGCCTTACAGCATTCTGTTGAATTACATTCTCCCTGTTGATTAGTCGTAAGCTAATAGCATGATTGTAAGCCTAGATAATTGGTGTATGCAGGGCAGTCAGTCCGGGGCTCTAATCTACTGTTGAGTGTTAGAATAGTAGAATACCCAAGGTGCAATTGAGATATTTGGTTGTGCATCAGCCGTTTTCCGCTTATGTCAGTCACTGACAGTCACTCAATTAGCCCATGTCCGCTAACTTTTTTTAGAATGGTAAGTTAGTCTACCCAGCTATCTAAACTTGTAGTAATCATGGCCAAATTAGAGACCATGCATGAAGGGCACTTGCCTAGGGGCCCTGACCTCCAGGGGGCCCCCTTAACTATAGATATCATATTAACATGGCATAAGTCATGGCAAAATGTGTAGAATTGCAGGAAATTAGCTGTAAAATTGCACATTTCTCTCTTCCCCATGGCAAAAAGAGTGGAATGAGTTATACTATTGTTTTGCCCGCGAGGTGCACCCCCTGCCCACCCCCCCCTACCAAAATCTCACCTAGTTCCCCCAAAAGGCTAGGGCTGGCCCTCGGCATATGTCAGAATCAATGAGAAAACAATCACAATCATCATCTTGCTCTAAGAGGTGTTTTTTGTTTTGGTCGGTTTTTGAGACTTGTTCACAGAACTGATATGGCTTTTCATATGTTAATTCCTAGCCGGCCGGTCCACTATAATGCACTTGAAGATACAAAACAAGGATATATTAGCTATTGTCCATACAAGAGAATAAGTTTTGAACAAATGTCTAAACTTGTAATAGAGCTCCCGTTGAAAAATGTGTATTGTATTTTTATAACTGGAGGTGTAGCTAAAAAAAAAATTGTGTCGCTGTGTCAAAAAGAAACCTCAGAAAATAATTCGGTTAAATCAAATCAACCTTTATTTGCCACATGCGCCGAATACAWCAAGTGTAGACTTTACCGTGAAATGCTTACTTACAAGCCCTTAACAAACAGTGCAGTTCAAGAAGAAGAAAATGTTTACCAAGTAGGCTAAAATCAAAAGTAACACAATAAGAATAAGATAGGATGTCAGGGTAATGTTGTCCTCAAGTTGTTGGTCTTTAGGAAAGGCAACCATAAGCTGCTGTAGTGTCCGTCCATCCTTTTCTCAGTTTTCTTACAGATAACCTTCTCACTCTGCTCTGTCCAGACTCTGACTGTCATGATTGTTATCCATTCCTTCCTTCATAATTATATTGTGTTTATTCATGTTTCTGTCCCAATGGGTAACATCCCCTCTGCCTCTTTAGTTATTCCTCTGTAGCCATCTTCTGGCCTTTCTATCKTATGTGTTTGTGGATTTATGTTTCTTATTGATGAAAATGCACCTCTGTTGAGGTAGCCTCATTGCGGAAAGGAAAGTGTTATTTCGGTTCAAGTGTAGGGAATCTCTACAAAATATCCTATTCCCCTTTCTCCTCTAAACCGGCTTGATTCAATAGGTCTCTTTCCTAGCCTAAGCAATATTTTTAGTTGAAACGATTTCGTGCACTTGAATGGTGTATGGAAATGCGCAAAACAATCCTCCTCATAGGACTATCTACAGATCAAAACAATCCTCCTCCATAGGACTATCTACAGATCAAAACAATTATAATTGCTTTACTAGCACATATGGGGGAGAAAGGAAAGGCTGCCGTTACTGTTGCAAATGTGTACTGTATATTGTAATGTATATTGCTTAGGGTTGCACCCCTACCACTCCCTTGTCCTGTAGGTTTATCCCACTTATCGCTTTACCACTCACCCCCCCCTTACTCCTCCCTCCTTTTGTTTCTGGTTTGTCTTCTTCCACTTGCTGCGTGAGGTCATTTCTTTGTCGTATGGTCTYGTCTATTGAGTTGTCTGTCAATCACTCCCACCAGTGGGGGATTACTCACTCCTAAGGCTGCTGGGCAAATTGAGTCGTCATCTCACACATGCTTAGTTAGAGGCTGGCTGCCAAAGAGTTCCCTCAACATGACCTTACAGTAATAATGTTAGAGCAGTCTAAATCCAAGCTATTTGGAGCTGCTTTTTTATATCATCTGAGTTGGATTCCTAACATGTTTATCCTTACACATAAAAATACACTTTTTTTGTAATCACAGTAGCGATAACCTCTACATTCTCCCTCGGTGGAACAAAAATCTCATCMGCTCAGATTGGATTTGCCATGTCTCGTCTACACCGAAGACCTATGCTCTAAATTGTCTTCTGGTGAGGTTTGAAAATGTTACCTGTGCATGAGACATTTGTATTTATAAGCAGTATATCAATAAGTCGCAATATAGTTTTAAATATTCATTCTTAATAGAAATAATGTATTACTGTTCTCTCACATGACTGAGCAAGGCACATGCATTCCTATTGGCCATGCTTCCAAAAAGTAGCTGTTGAGACATTCCAGACTACAAGAGATAGGTAGCATTGTACCAGGGCACTACAATGCCATGGCTGGGTGTTGAGTGATGACATGAAACGGCTCAGTTTGTCCAGCAACCACACACAAACTGAAGAGGACTTTTTAAACAAAGGGTCTCTCTCCACACCACTCCCTCCTCCCCCCCCTCCTGCCCAGGTCTGACACTAATCTTAAGCTGCTTTCCAGGTCATATGTACATATGTTGTACTTTAATTAGGTAGAGCATTACATAGTATGAAAGTCATATTTTGTACAGATGTTCATGAATGTACAGAACAAAATAAAGTCAAAAATAGTGGACATCCATTGAGTTTGGGAATCTGTTATCCTCACAAACAATATCCATCATTGATTGAATTAGCTAATGACCCTATGCAGAATTCATGGTACAAGAAAGACTAGGAAATTTCAATTGTTAATTTATGCCGCCCATATACTCACCGGCCAGTTTATTAGGTACACCCATCTTGTACCGGGTCGGCGCCCCGTTTCTCTCTAGAACAGCCTGAATTATTCTGGGGGTGGATTCTGAGTTGGAAACGTACCACATGGATGTTGGTCCATGCTAACGCTGTAGCATCATGCAGTTGCTGCAGATTGGACGGCGGCACACCACCGCCACCAGCCTTTACCATTGACACCAGGCAGGATAGGTACATGGCCTCATGCTTACGCCAAATCCTGACTGCCATTAGCATGACGCAACAGGAACCAGGTTTCGTCGGAGCAGGCAATATTCTTCCAATCACTAACTGTCCAGTGATGGTGATCGCATGCCCACTGGAGGAGCCACTTCTTGTTTTTAGCATCTGCCCATCTGTGACAAGGATCCCAGAGTTGTGTGTTCCGAGATGTTTTCGCACACAGGACTGTCGCTGACTGGATGTTCTTGTTTGTCGCTCCATTCTCAGTAAGCCCTAAACACTTATGCGTGAAAAGCCCACGAGGGCAGCAGTTTCTGAGATACTGGAACTGACAATCATACCACGCTCTAAGTCGCTTAGCCCATTCTAACATTTAACTGAATGCCTGCTTTATATAGCCAGCCACAGCCACATGACTCACTGTCTGTAGAAACGATCAATTTTYGTGAACAGGGTGGTGTACCTAATAAACTGGACAGTGCATATATTACATTCAACAAAGACTGATTTAATAGTATTATAATATGGTAATCACAAAAACAAACAAAGGCGATCTGGTGTTGGAAAGGGTGGTATGACTGTACACTGGAATGTCTCAGGAAGCTTTTGGGGGGGGGGGGGGAATAATAGTGCTTTATCTGTCATTGAGCCTCATGTAGTCCAGTACACTGATTCAAGTTCTTCCAGAGCAGAAACAGTAAGAGTTTGCCTGATCTGAGACAAAATATACTATACTCATTCAAACTCCTTCACATTAAACCCTACAAATGACATTAAGGTGTAGTAGGTACCAAGAGCCTCCTTTGAAAAACAAATATTCATCAGAGATATCATCTAATAAGAATTGGACGTAGAGGAGTTCACAATCTCTTGAGAATTGAGACACCTAAGACCTGCTCAGAGAGGACCTCAGCGCAGACTCCCCTGGGGTAAGTGTGTTGGTGAAATGCAGAGTTAAAGACAGACTGATGGAAGGAGGCAATTGAGTCTTATTTGCGCTCTAGCCTCAGGCCTTCTGAGCTTTGGCGAGTCTGGAGCGTCTGCTGGACCATGTCCTTCCACTGGTCGTCTGAGATCTCCTGAGCCCAGGCCGGGATGGCCAGAGAGGGCAGGGCCACTGCTGCCATGGTCCTCTTCACCAGCTCCACGTGGTCTGAAGGAGAGGAATGGACATCAGTACAAGGCACTACATTCAGAGAGCATTTGATTGAAACTTCCTGATTCTAAGAGCTATGGTCAATCCTAAGTATGAGTATCCCCCTGACCCCTGTATGTAGGGGTACTATGGATGAACTAAGCAAGGCTGCGTACTCACCTTCATCCATGGGGATGGAGGCTGCGCTGCGGTGTGCTCCTTCTGGGTCCTCATCACCGTCTGGGGGAGGGGGCTGGGGAAGATGCAAGCCCATCGACTGTGGAGAAATCAAGTTTGATAAATGTCTTGACAAGCAACATGACAGCTAACATTTCACCGACTTGTCTTTATAGAGATGATAAACACATGACACTGATTGAAAAACTAAACTGATCATATTCAGAATATAGGGTTCGATACCTCTATTCTCTCCTGGACTTCTTGCAGTTGCTCTGCTACTGGGGGCATATCCTCAGGATGGTCCCCTGGTGCAGCATTTAGTCCATCAGGGTCCTGGTTTAGTGGCTGGTAATAGTAACCTCCATTATCCTCCTCGTCTCCCACACCGCCCTCGTCCTCTCCACTCCACTCCCCGCCCACCTCAGGCACCCCAGCGTCCGACGGCCGCTCCTGACCTAGCTCCTCTTCAGAGTTCGGTAAGATTCTCTCAGGACCCATCTCGAACGCAATCTCCACTTCCATCCACGGAGGTTGGACTCAGGCACAAGCCCTGGATGTGGTGGGGTAGAGTGTTATTGTGACACTGCACAGCAGTGATATACAGTACTAAATCCGGAACTGAGGCTATTGACTCGAAGGGAATCATGCACGAGCATGGATACAGATGCTAATCTAAGTTCTGTCAATCCATCTCCATCTACCTGCTGTTATCGAATAGCTAAATAAGACTGATTTAGCTAGACTGCAAGCTAAAGACGATAGCTTTTATTAGACGTCATTAGCTAACCGGCTAGCTAGCTCATATAGGATGACAGACAGACTGCCCGATGAGGGACACACCATATGCAGGTGAGATTATTATAAACCCCCATTTCACTAACCTTTGAAAGATAGATTTTTCTCAATGTTTTGGGCCACCAGCCAGCTACTGTTGTGGTTCCTGTTCCCGTATGTCAATGAAACGGAAATTGAGGCGGATTTGAAGTCATCACGTTTTGAGGCCAGGGTTCCGGTTGGGAAGTACGCCATCCCATGTACCCATAGGAGACTGGTGGTACTGCAGTTTAACTGACGCCGAGCCCAGAAAGACAATTCCAATAGACGTCCCCATTAGAGAAGACAATTTTCAATGAACTGTCTTCGATGTTGATTTTTTGTTATGCCCTTTTTGTTACAAATGTAACTATACCGAACAAAAATATTAACACAAAATGCAACAATTTCAAAGACTTTACTGAGTTACAGTTCATATGAGGAATATCAGTCAATTTAAATAAATTCATTAGGCCCTAATCTATGGATTTCATGTGACTGGGAATACACATATGCATCTGTTGGTCACAGACACCTTAGAAGAAATGGGCCTCAGGAACTCGTCATCGTATTTCTGTGCATTCAAATTGCTAAGGATAAAATGCAATTGTGTTTGTTGTCCATAGTTTATGTCTGCCCATACCATAACCCCACCGCCACCATGGGGCACTTTGTTCACAACGTTGACATCAGCAAACCGCTCGCTCACACGATGCCATACACGTGGTCTGACGTTGTCAGGCCTGTTGGACGTACTGCCCAATTCTCTAAAATGACGTTGAAGGTGGCTTATGGTAGAGAAATAAACATTAAATTATCTGGCAACAGCTCTGGTGGACATTCCTGCAGTCAGCATGCCAATTGCACACTCCCTCAATTTGAGACATCTGTGGCATTGTGTTGTGTGACAAAACTGCACATTTTAGAGCGGCCTTTTATTGTCCCCAGCACAAGGCGCAGCTCTGTAATGATCATGCTGTTTAATCAGCTTCCTGATATGCCACACCTGTCGGGTGGATGAATTATCTTGGCGTAGGAGAAATGTTCTCGAACAGGGATGTAAACAAATTTGTGCACACAATTTGAGAGAAATCAGCATTTTGTGCGTATGGAACATTTCTGGAATCTTTGATTTCAACTCATGAAAGATGTGACCACCACTTTGCATGTTGCGTTTATATTTTTGTTCAGTGTAGAATCATGCATAATGCACATTCACTAATAATGATAACTTCTTGTAGCATGCATTAGGCTATAGAAAATGAAATGAATCTCTCAAGCCCACGTGCTAGTGATTATCCAGCTAATCTTTATATTTCAAGTTTAGCCAACTTGGATCTATTTGCAAGCTAACAAGGTTGAACAGTTGAATTGTTATGAAAACACCCTTCTGTCTGTTTCCAACTGTTTGAAAAGCATGTTAGCCTGTCCACTTGGTTCAGATGTTGAAATCAAGTGGCCTACCTTATTGCTCAGAATGCGAATGAGTTTCCAATTCCTTATATAATTGTTTTATGCTTATTGCACATTTATACAATCAGTGGTGACCCGTCATTCAAGGCTTGTTTTGCAAAAACCGTCCCTTTTTCAGGACCCTGTCTTTCAAAGATAATTCGTAAAAATCCACAGATCTTTATTGTAAAGGGTTCAAACACTGCTTCCCATGCTTTTTCAATGAACCATAATTAATGAACATGCACCTGTTGAACCGTTGGTAAGACACTAACAGCTTACAGGCAATTAAGGTCACAGTTATTAAAACTTAGGACACTAAAGAGGCCTTTCTACAGACTCTGAAAAACACCAGAAGAAAGATTCCCAGGGTCCCTGCTCATCTSCATGAATGTGCCTTAGGTATGCTSCAAGAAGGCATGAGGACTGCAGATGTGGCCAGGGCAATAAATTGCAATGTCCATACTGTGAGACGCCTAAGACAGCGCTACAGGGAGACAGGACGGACAGCTGATCGTCCTCGCAGTGGCAGACCACGTGTAACAACACCTGCACAGGATCGGTACAGCCGAACATCACCTGCGGGACAGGTACAGGATGGCAACAACAACTGCCCAAAATGCAGGTGTTTCAGCCTAGCTCAGTGCTTTCTGTGGTGGTGGGGCAGCTAGCGGAATATACAGAGCGTAGGGGTTGGTAATGTTCTCTAGTTGCGCTGTGATTGGCTCAGTGTTCTGTCACTCATGGGGACACCACATCACTGCCAAATCTACAGGGAGAGCTAGGCAGTTCAWGACCCCGTGGGTGCTGCCATAGATTTACATTARAAGKGCCCATCCAAGAAGGCTCAAGGTCATTGGCCACAGATAAAATGAGGGCAAATTACRTTGTAGCTTTGATTGGACTGATCATGTCAACGTCATACTTTCACAAGCTCAGCTAGCAAGCCAGACAAGCAGTCATCATCATGAATCACTTTGACAATCTACTGGCAAATGCTTTTCAATCCTTGTCATTTTGAAGATAAATTCTAGATAAAACGTATAGSTGCTCATCGGCCATTGGACATAAACATTACACAACAAGTCGGAAATCGCTAATTCAACAATGAGTGGTTTGGAAGGAATCGATGACTACCTGCAAGCCGCAAAGCAATCACTATTTTTCTTCCCCTGCCTGCTATTCGGTGGAGAAGCAGTGTGGTCCAAGTCTGGGTTTAAGGATTTAAACCATCTGTCTGAAGGGGTCTCTCTTTTCCAAGCTTAAAAGTATAAACATTTACACACAACACCATGGGCCAGAAAATATTTTATACATTGGCCATGCTGTCAATCCAGCATGACTTCTGCTGTGTTCAAAACAACTGGAAACTCGGAACTGGGAAATCTCAGACTTCAGTGAGTTCAAGACAACTGGGAACTTGGGAAAAAACAAGCTCGTACTGAACGGTTAGAACGGTCATCCAACTCRGAATTCCAGGTTGGGAACTCGGGCCTCTTTTCTAGAGCGCCGACATGAAGATCGCTGATGTCATGATTCAATCTTGTTTTTTACAAGTTCCCAGTTGTCTTGAAAGCACCATCAATCCAGAGAATGCCARGTTAATTACAAAGTTTGCCCACAAGTTTGCGATACAGTAATTTGGAATATAGGACAAAAACATAAATTAGAATTAATTCCATATATCGCCCAGCCCTAGTTACAGAMTGAATTTAAAATAGATTTATATTAAGATTTTGTGTTACTGGCATATACACAATACCCCCTAATTTCAAAGTGAAATTGTTTTAGAATTGTCTTGCTTCAATAAGTATTCAACCCCTTTGTTATGGCAAGCCTAAATAAGTTCAGGAGTAATAATTGGCTTAACAAGTCACATAATACGTTGCATGGACTCACTCTGTGTAATAATTGAGTTTAACATTCTTTCCATCTCTGTATCCCAGACATACAATTATCTATAAGGTTCCTCAGTCGAGCAGTGAATTTCAAACACAGATTCAACCACAAAGACCAGGTAGATTTTCAATGCCTCGCAAAGAAGGGCAACTATTGATAGATCGTGGGAGAAAACAAAATAAAAAAACAGACATTGAATATCCCTTTGAGCATTGTGAAATTATTAATTACACATTGAATGGTGTAAAAATACACCCAGCCACTACAAAGATACAGGTGTCCTTCCTAAATCAGAAGGACACCGCTTAGGGATTTCACCATGAGGCCAATGGTGACTTTAATAACGGAGGTTAAATCAACAACATTGTAATTACTAACCTAATTGACAGAGAAAAGAAGGAAGCCTGTACAGAATATAAATATTCTAAAACATGCATCCTGTTTGCAATAAGGCACTAAAGTAATACTGCAAAAAAATTGTCTAAAAAAGTGTTTTATGTGCTGAATACAAAGCGTTATGTTTGGGGAAAATCCAACACATCACTGAATACCACTCTTCGTATTTTCAAGCATAGTTATGGCTGCATCATGTTATGGGTATGCTTGTCATCGGCAAGAACTACAGCGTTTTTTTTTTTGGGGGGGGGGGGGTAGAAATAAATGGAAAAGAGCTAAGCACAAACAAAATCCTAGAGGAAAACCTGGTTCTGTCTGCTTTCCAACAGAGACTGGGAGACAAATTCACCTTTCAGCAGAACAATAACCTAAAACAGAAGTCCAAATATACACTGGAGTTGCTTACCAAGACATTGAATGTTTCTGAGTGGCCTAGTTACTGTTTTGACCGCTTGAAAATTGTTGTATAGCAATGATCAACTATCAGCTGGAAGAATATTTAAAAGAATGTGCAAATATTGTACAATCCAGGTGTACAAAGCCCTTGGAGACGTACTCAGAAAGACTCACAGCTGTAAATCGCTAACATGTATTGACTCAGGACTATTGTATTGACTCAAACCAGAAACCATGGATAGATGGCAGCATTCGCCCAAAACTGAAAGTGCGAACTATCGCATTTAACCAGGGCAAGGTGACAGGGAATATGGCCGAATACAAACGGTGTAGTTATTCCCCCCATAAGGCAACCAAAAAGGCAAAGTGTCAGTACAGAGACAGTAGAGTCGCAATTCAACAGCTCAGACACGAGACGCATGTGGCAGGGTCTACAGACAATCACAAAGGGAAAACCAGCCACGTCGCGGACACTGATGTCTTGCTTCCGGACAAGCTAAACACCTTCTTTGAGGATAACACAGTGCCACCGACGTGGCACGCTACCAAGAACTGTGGGCTCTCCTTCTCTGTGGCTGATGTAAGTAAGACTTTTAAGCGTGTTAACCCTCGCAAGGCTGCTGGCCTAGACGGCATCCCTAGTCGCGTCCTCAGAGCATGTGCAGACTAGCTGGCTGGAGTGTTTACCGACATATTCAATCTCTCCCTATCTCAGTCTGCTGTCCCCACTTGCTTCAAGATGTCCACCATTGTTCCTGTACACAAGAAAGCAAAGGTAACTGAACTAAATGACTATCGCCCTGTAGCACTCACTTTTGTCATCATGAAGTGTTTTGAGAGGCTAGTTAAGGATCATATTACCTCTACCTTACCTGACACCCTAGGTCCACTTCAATTTGTTTACAGCCCCAATAGATTCACAGACGATGCAATCGTCATCGCACTGCACACGGCTCTATCACATCTGGACAAGAGGAAAACCTATGTAAGAATGCTGTTCATTGWCTATAGCTTAGCATTCAACACCATAGTACCCTTCAAGCTCATCATTAAGCTTGGGGCCCTGGATCTGAACCCCACCATGTGCAACTGGGTCCTGGATTTCCTGATGGGCTGCCCCCAGGTGGTGAAAGTAGGAAATAACAACTACACTTCGCTGACCCTCAACACTGGGGCCCCACAAGGGTGTGTGCTCAGCCCCCTCCAGGACTCCCTGTTCACCCATGACTGCRTGGACACGCACACCTCCAACTCAATCATCAAGTGTGCAGACGACACAACAGTAGTAGGCCTGATGACCAACAATGACCAGACGGCCTACATGGAGGAGATGAGGGCCCTGGGAGAATGGTGCCAGGAAAATAACCTCACACTCAACGTCAACAAAACAAAAGGAGCCGATCGTGGACTTCAGGAAACAGCAGAGGGAGCACGCCCCTATCCACATCGATGGGACCGCAGTGGAGAAGGTGGAAAGCTTAAGTTCCTCAGCGTACACATCACTGACGATCTGAAAGGGTCCACCCACACAGACAGTGAGGTGAAGAAGGTGCAACAGCGCCTCTTCAATCTTAGGAGGCTAAAGAAATTTGTCTTGGCCCCTAAAACCCTCACAAACTTTTACAAATGCACAATTGAGAGCATCCTGTGGGGCTGTATCACCGCCTGATACAACAACTGCATCGCCCGCAACCGCAGGGCTCACCAGAGGGTAGTGCAGTCTGCCAAACGCATCACAGGGGGTAAACTACCTGCCCACTACCTACAGCATCCGATGTCACAGGAAGGCCAAAAGGATCATCAAGGACATCAACCACCCGAGCCACGGCCTGTTCACCCCGCTATCATCCAGAAGGCGAGGTCAGTACAGGTGCATCAAAGCTGGGACCGAGAGACTGAAAAACAGCTTCTATCTCAAGGCCATCAGACTGTTAAATAGCCATCACTAGCACATTAGAGGCTGCTGCCCTATATACATATAATTAGAATCACTGGCCACTTTAATAATGGAACACTAGTCACTTGGATAATGGTTACATACTGCTTTAGTCATCTCATATGTATATACTGTATTCTATTCTACTGCATTTGTCAATGCCATTCCGACATTGAGCAATCTAATATTTATATATTACTTAATTCTATTCTTTTACTTTTAGATTTGTGTGAATTGTTAGATACTGCTTCATTGTTGGAGCTATGAACACAAGCATTTCGCTACACCTGCAAAAACGTCTGCTAAATGTGTGTGTGACCAATACAATTTGATTTGATTTTGTGTGAATACTTATGTAAATGAGATTGGGGGTTTTGCAAACATTTCTAAAAACATGCCGTCACCTTTTAACTATGAGGTATTGTGTGTAAATGGGTGAGACAAAATCTATGTAATCCATTTTGAATTCAGGCTGTAACACAACAAAATTTTGAATAAATCAAGGGCTATGAATACTTTYGGAAGACACTGTACTTCTACTGGTAACCATTTCACTGTTTGTTTAATTTGTCACCAGGGAGTTTGGACTTTCTTTGTGAAATGTTTAGTATAATTTGAAACGGCTATGCCACTAATAAGAAAAAGGATTGCTTCCTTTTCTAGCCTATTAAATACAGATGTAGGCCTACATCACAATGATATAGCTGTGAAGGTGGACATATGTGAGTAAAGTGTGGTGTCAGACTATCGATCATGGTTATGCCGTTCAGGACACCCTTTATGTTCCTGAACACAACTACACTGTGATGGAATCACCCAGAACACTCAAGTGTAACTTGAGGTCAGTAGGAGACAAACTGGAAACATTTGATTTGGTGAATCGCTTTAACGCATCAATGTTCTTAACACAGGAGGCCGGTGGCACCTTTAATTGGGAGGATGGGCTCCTCGTAATGGCTGGAGTTAAATGAATGGAATGGTATCAAACACATCACACACATGGTTTCCATGTGTTCGATACCATTCTATTTACTCCATTCCAGCCATTATTTTGAGCCGTCCTCCCCTCACCAACCTCTTGTGGTTCTTAACTAACATTTTGTTTTTGTCTACTACCTTGACGTGGTGAGTGGGCTTCAAACCAAGACAAGACCATTCATTTATCATCTCTTTAAAATGCTCAGATAACCACCTGTGTGTGTGCCCTTTCCCTCTCCCTTCTGCAGGACTACTTACTGTATGRTGTGACTGTCGCAGCTGCAACATAACTATTCAACATGAGTAGTAATTGGACATTGAGTGTGAATTGAACTATGAATACTGCTCCAGTATTAATGTTATTGTGTGGCACTGGGTGTGCTGCGGTTTGATATATATTCAGGTGATCTGACTCAGACGCAGCATGTCAGCCCTACCCACCTGGCGACCTTTAATTGGTTGGTATCTTATCTGCAATAAGAATGGAGGAAACAAAGACAACGGTAGGATGCCGTCCAGGAGGAAGCCCTGCAAAGAGGGATGATTTTTACCATACTTCCTCATTGGSGTGAGTGTCATGTCCTCTCTCTCTCTCGCTCCTCTCCTCTCTGTCACTCCTCTCCTGTCTCTTCTGTTCTCTCTTCTCTGTCTCTTCGACAGCACATGGCCTCCTGATCAAGTTCAACAAATGTGTGAATGCCACAGACAAGTGAGCCTTCAACCCTCTCCACAAGGCAGCTCAGAAGGTAAACAGAGTGAATGTATGCATGTTTTATATCTCTCTAGTTGCACAAGCGTTTGACTTACAATGGCGTAGTCTGGTCATAATTCCCATCCAATATATTTTGACACAATTGGCTAGAGAAACCCCTTTTCACCCAGTAACTCTCCCTCTGACCATATTCTCCTCCTACCTCAGGCTGATGATATGTGCCCTGTTTACACCATGCMCCCAGATGCAGAGAAGAGGGATCACCAGCTCAGCTCATCAAACTGTCCAATTTCTGCAGGGGACAACAGACTAGATAGAGGTCTTCACGGTACAAAAAGCCTGATAAATGACCTGATAAATCCTACCCCCACAAACCTATGTGAACTTTTAAGTTTGCGGCATATTTCAGAGATAAAATAACAAACATTAGGCGGGTTATCAGTCAGGCAAGACCTGATGAGAAGTTTGATATGTACCCTAGCCTACCACGCAAAGGCACTATGGATTTATTTTCCCTGGTTGATACAGACATGCTGAGGAAAGTGATATCATAACTTGAGCTTTCAACCTGCCTTCTCAATCCTATCCCCACCACCTTCTTCAAAACAGTTTTTAATTGCATATCTGAAAAAGTGCAAGCTATTTTTAATCACTTCCTAAAAACTGCTATGGTGAAACCCCTTCTGAAGAAAAGAAACCTAGATTCTTCAGCTCTTGTCAATTTTCATCTCCAACCTTACATTCTTAAGCAAAATTCTGGAGAAATTTGTTTTCAAACTGCAAAATGATTTAAGTGCCAACTGTATTTGAATTTTTTGTTGTTGAAAAATTCCAATATGGTTTTCTGGCCCACCACAGCACAGAGACAGCCTTAGTTAAAGTGGTAAATGATCTTCGAGCCAACACAGATGCCAAACAAATCTCTGTCCTTGTACTCTTGGATTTAAGTGCCGCATTCAACACTGTTGACCATGATGTGCTTCTGGACAGACTGGAGAGGTGGGTTGGCCTCCGCGGTCCAGTTCTAAATTGTTTTAGGACCTATTTAACTGGTCGAGAGTTTTTTTTTTATCACCCTTTGTGACACAAAATGGCGCCGAAGGAGATGGCTGCCGTTTTACGATCCCATAACCAATTGTGCGGTTGTGTATGTTTTTTTGCATTATTTGTAAGTTATTTTGTACATAATGTTTCTGCCACTGTGTCTTATGACCAAAAAGAGCTTCTAGATATCAAAACAGCGATTACTCACCCAATACTGGAGGAATACTTTTTCTTCAACAAGTCTGACGAGAATGATTTACTTCAGACACCCCACAAGGCCCTCATCCCCGTAATTCGCAGGAGAAAGAGACGGAGGTATCGTGGACGAAGATCCAGGTGCCTTGTTAGTATCCGCCGCCGAGATGGTAATCTACCTTCACCATCCGTCCTATTAGCCAATGTACAATCAATCGATAATAAAATAGACGAACTATGATCACGTGTATATACTACCAACAGGACATTAAAAAACTGTATCTTATGTTTCACCAAGTCGTGGCTGAAAGACGACAACAAAAACATACGGCTAGCGGGTTTTAAGCTTTTTCGGCAGGACAGAACAGCGGCCTCTGGTAAGACAAGGGGTGGCGGTCTATGTATATTTGTAAACAACAGCAGGTGCACAAAATCTAAGGAAGTCTCAAGGCTTTGCTCGCCTGAGGTAGAGTATCTCATGATAAGCTGTAGACCACACTATTTACCAAGAGAGTTTTCATCTGTATTTTTCTGAGCTGTCTACATACCACCACAAACCGATGCTGGCACTAAGACCGCACTCAATGAGCAGTATATGGCCATAAGTAAACAGAAAAATGCTCACCTAGAGGCGGCGCTCCTAGTGCCCGGGGACCTTAATGCAGGAAAACTCATCTGTTTTTCTACCAGCATGTTAAATGTGCAACCAGAGGGAAAACAACTCTAGACCATCTTTACTCCACACACAGAGACGCGTACAAAGCTCTCCCTCGCCCTCCATTTGGCAAATCTGACCATAATTCTATCCTCCTGATTCCTGCTTACAAACAAACAACTAAAGCAGGAAGCACCAGTGGCTCAGTCAATAAGAAAGTGGTCAGGTGAAGCAGATGTTAAGCTACAGGACTGTTTTGCTAGCACAGACTGGAATATGTTCCGGGATTCTTCTGATGGAGGAGTACACCACATCAGTCACTGGCTTCATCAATAAGTGCATCGAGGACGTCGTCCCCACAGTGACCGTACGTACATACCCCAACCAGAAGCCATGGATTACAGGCAACATACGCACTGAGCTAAAGGGTAGAGCTGCCACTTTCAAGGAGCGGGACTCTAACCTGGAAGATTATAAGAAATTG
>NC_036858.1:31950960-31989601 GCF_002910315.2 Salvelinus sp. IW2-2015 | reverse complement strand
AGAGAGAGAGAGAGAGAGAGAGAGAGAGAGAGAGAGAGACTCAGAATCTCACAACCCAATCAGAGATCTGGGAGCAGAGCTTTTTTCTTCTTCTACAAAGACAAACACTTACGTGGCTCAACACCTGGTGGCGACACCAGATGTGATTTCTTCCCCCAAACAGCCGCCGGGGCCCCCGGCACATCTTATCAGCACATAGCAGCGGGCCGCTGCAGCCCAGGCAATTTAAGCCCTGTGATAAACATAGCAATTCCCCTAGAAAGCTCCGGAATGGAGGACGAGGAGAGGGGAAAAAGAGAATGAGGAGTGAAACAAGGAATGATAACCCAGAAAGGGTGAGGGGTGGGGAAGTATGGATTTGGACAAAGTATTTGTGTGCTTGTGATGGAGGGAGTCTTGTAGCCTAGTTGCCATGCTGAGAATTGGTTGTATATGGAAAATGTTAACAGCTCTCGTGTGTCTCATAACAGCAGGTTGCTAGACCAGAGGTGGTGTTGTTGTTGGTGTGTGTATGAGAGTAGAGACGACCGGTGGCTATTTGGGCATCTGAGGAATGTTCCACTGACTATAGATTCATGCTGTGGAGATAACCGCAGATAGTAATCCCACAATTCCCAATTACATGTCCATCCATGCCTTCCAGTGTCAGAAAGTGTGAAAGGGGGTATTGATTGGCCATCCCACCCCACCTCTGTACCACACTGTGTTCCTCTCTGCTTCTGTATCAGTGATCAGGGGTCATTTTACAACCCATTCGCAAGCCTAGTTTGTGGTGTCCTTCACTGTATAAACCACATTGCATAAGTAACCAACACAAACACAACTTTGTCAAATCACCAGGCTCCTTTCCCACTGTTCTTCAAGTTTAAGCCAGTGTTGTGGACAATAATGTTTCTCGGTACGCTACGATGTAGTTCTTCAAGTAAGATATTTTCAAGTTTCACTTGTTTCAAGTTTCATTTCATTTGAACTTTAGGGTTTGTACCTACTGAAATTGTGCCACCCACCGCTTGTATTTTCCTCCCACACTTTTCCATAAACTCCTCAGAATAGTGCAGATTTCTAGGCCAATGAAAACGTTCTTCCTCTGGGATGTCCCAATTTTCTAGGATTCTATATGAAACCTTCATGACGCTACATAAATTCCATAACAAACTATGGTCAATTTTTTTTAATATTTTACCCTAGATGCAGAGGGGAGTAGCCATTGTTACTGTACAAAACTCAAGTCAATAACACCACCCTGAAAAACATTGACCGTAGATGCATCTCAAATTTACTTCAAACTTAAAACACAGATTAATACTTTGGCAAAAGATAATGAGAAGTCTATCAAAGAGTTTGCAACAATTTTAAAAAAACATGATTGTTCAGATCTATTTAAAGTACTCTGAAATGTAAGGTCATTTTATCAGTAACTATTGAGAACAACATGCTCATAAAATAAGCATCTGGTATGTTTGATTGAGTCAAATGGCCCAATGATGTAAGAGGGTTAGGACTTCATAGCTAGATGTATGTGTCATCTAGTGTTTCATAGCTGAAAATTACCACCGCATTATACAGATGTATGGTAATAACTCCTATAGCCTTTTGAGGCAGACTCTCTAAAGTTAAGTAGTGCCCTCAGGATGGTAATAAAACAAGTGTTCTTTGTTAATATGTCTGTTTGGAAACATTTATTAAAATAATACTGGCTAAATCAAACATGCCACAACCAAACATCCCTAAATGTGAGGAAAGGAAAAACTTAAACGATCGGAATCAGTAATAGAGATAAGGCTTTGTCAAGGAGTTAATTTAATGCAGTGTTTCTTATTCATGGTCCTGGGTGCCCAAAGGGTGCACATTTGAGTTTTCCCCCTCGCACCAGACAACTGATTCCACCAATCAAAGGTTTGATAATTAGTTGATTAGTGGAATCAGGTGTGTAGTGCTAGGGCAAAAACTCTAATTAGCAGGACCAGGATTATGAAACACTGATTTAATAAACTACAAAGAATCTCAAATGAAACAAATAATGTAGCTGATTTTGTCGTTTTAATAATTCAAATCTGTAAAGAAGTAATTTAATATTTTGTCTTACACACATAGAAAATAAGATATAAAAATACATTATAAACTTAGAACAATGGCTGCAAATAGACATACTGTTTTCTCGTAGGCAATAATTTGGGGATGGTTACACACAATTCATGGAGTAAATGCTAACAGAATCAGTTGAGTTTGACAGCATGGAGTCTTATAACACGGTTGATTTGCACACTCAGAAAAAAACACCAGATCAAGAATAATGCTGTCAAAATAGCACAAATAAAAACCTCTGATAATACCATAACATGCACGTTATTAAGGGATGGGATTGCCATGCTTTATTGGCTATGATATGTTTTCACTCACAACCAATAAAACCATTTGTTTGCCACCATTATTTTATCACCAATAACATTTTATGTCAAATATTAGTCTTACTTCAAAGTCAATCCATTATCTTAAATAATAATAAGAGGACCAATAACAATGATAATAATAGGTATGACAATAATCATAATCATAACAATTATTGAGAATGCATACTAATTCATCCTTTATAACTGATCAGAATAATATGCAATTGCACAACAGAACAATTTCTGAAACATAATACTGAGACTGAATCTAAACGGCACACACATTAAGACACAATCTGAGACACAGAAACTCTCCATAAACCACTAGAGGCCATTCTGTTGCATAGTAAATAAAGAAGGGGATGTGGAGCGATGTTTTCTGGTGTAGACCGGGAATTACACGCAGGCTTTTACAGTCGACCACCTCGTTACCACAACCACATAAACCCTTCACCTAGAACTACCGCAGATGCCGAGTCAGCAGATGTCTGGTCACTGAGACTACCGACCCAATACTCCTCTATAGAAAGCAAATCAGGAGGGCAAAAAAAGACAAGTCCTCATCTCATGTGATAGGTGATAGAGAACTACATCATGGTAGAGAGCTCAGCTCTACGGGTAGTGGGATGTCTATGCCAATGACAACTCCTACATAAGGCAGTCCAGAACAGCACTTATAACAGTAAAACACAGTCTATTTATAAAGAACCACAGACCCTCCACTCAAGGAAAGGTAAAGACATGCTCGACTATCTGGAGAATGTCAAGAAAAACCTTGGGACTGTCCTGGCATGAGTAGCTACTACTACTGGATATAATAATTGGGCAACTCTGAGCTGAGGCCCTCATCCACAAAGACAACCGGTCTCAGAAGATTCATGGTGAAATACCATAAGAAGGCCAATCAGACATGTTACCGCTCTGTTTTACAATCATTATAATACTATTTGTCCCTTTAGGACATTGATAGGACTGTGTAGACACTGACTCAGACAGTATTGGTATACTCAGGGCCGGCTCTATCATTTTGAGGGCCCCAAGAGAGATTTGGTTGGGGGCCCCCCCACCAAGCGGGCACATTTTTTTGTGGCCCCCCTCTTGATAATGGAGAGACAAATGTACGTTCTAAAGTTCATTTCCTGCAATTCTACACATTTTGCCATGGGGTGTAGAGAAAATGTTGCAGTTTTAAAGCAAGTTTTCTGCAGTTCTACAGATTTTGCTATGGGGCGGAGAGAATGTTTTTCAATTTCATAAAACATTTCAGGCAATTCTACTCATTATGCCATTGGGGAAGAGAGATTTATTTGTTTTTACAGTTTTAAAGCTCATTTCCTGCAATTCTACCAATTTTACCATGGTGTAGAGAGAAATTGTTGCTGTTTTAAAGCTAATTTCCTGCAATTCTACATATTTTGCCCATATTAACCCAATGAGTCCCACGGCGACGCTGGCACGAGTTGGACTTCTTATGTTGCTTATGCCTGGAGCCGGCCCTGGGTATACTACTGGTATACTACTGATATTCCTACTATATGGAGCACAGGAGGCTGCTGAGGGGAGGACGGCTCATAATAATGTCTGGAATGGAGTAAATGGAATGGTATCAAACACATGGAAACCACAGGAGGTTGATGTCACCTTAATTGGGGAGGACGGGCTCGTGGTAACGGCTGGAGCGGAATAAGTGGAACGGTATCAAATACACCAAACGCATGGTTTCCAGGTGTTTGATCCCTTTCCATTTGCTCTGTTCCGGCCATTACTATGAGCCGTTCTCCCCTCACCAGCCTCCTGTGATGGAAACCATGTGTTTGATGTGTTCGATACCATTCAATTTATTCCATTCCAGCCATAACTATGAACCCGTCCTCCCCAATTAAGTTGCCACCGGCCTTCTGCGCTATGGAGCCACCAAAAAGTACTCTTATGTATGTATGGAACTGTGTCTGTCTAGTGTAACAACAAGGCGGAGGTGACTGACTCCGTCTCGGGGCATCTCTCAGTGGCTGACAGACTGTGTGCACTGACTTGTCCTGTGCAGCTTAAAGGCTGATGACACATTCAGATATCAGAAACCATGAGTAAAATAAGGCACTTTGTCGTTTTTTACACTTCAGTTAAATCCTCAACCCCGAATTAAAATGAAAGGTTGTTTTGGTCTTCACTCTCCATCCACAGAAAGAAAACAGGATTGTTTTCATGACATAAAGGGTTTCATTACAAATGTCTCTTTACAATAGTCGAAGGTATAAAAGACTATGTTTTTGAAAAATAGATTTTTTTTCTTTCCCATGAAAGAAACCCATTTTTTTTCTTTCCCATGAAAGAAACCCATGTATAATAAAAGTGTCTATTTTCTTTACATTGGTGCTCTCCCCCATTTTTTACACATGTATCTACAATTTCAATACATTTGTACAGCAGGTAGGCAAGCATGGCTTTTACATCCTCAAAGAAACAGTTGACTGCAAGATATTTCTTTATGGCAGAAAAACAACAACGACAATGCCAGGTAACGGGGCAGGTACTTTTCCTTCTATATGCTTGAAACTCTCTGTTTGACCCTAGGGCCTAGATTAAATCAGATGAAGCGTTAACCGGCGATAGCCGACACCCAACACAGCTGATGTTTTGGCGGTGTTGGAGGTGTAACTGCATTGCAGCTGTCATTGTCACAAAGCCACACCCATTCCACTCGCGTCAGGAAGTGCAGGAGAAGAAAGTGTAGGCTATATAGAAATAATGACGCCAAATCATGAAATTAAATAATGAGGATTTCTATCAGCCTAATCTAGGTGTAGATTACATCTCATATTCCAGCGTTTGAACTTGTAATCAAGGCTGCATGGAATTTCTCTTAAAGTGACTCCTTGCAGCCAATGGCAATGTCCGCTTTATAATGCCAGGAACCACTTGTGGATTTGACATCTCTAACGCAGTTTCACCTGACACACAGCCAAAACAACCACTATGCAGATTGTCTGATTGAATAGAGCCCCTAGTCTCTCTTCAAGTCCTGCTTAAATGAACCCTCCTCAGTCTCCGTGTCATAAAAGACCCAGGACTTCATAGTCAGTGAAGAGAGATGGGTCATCAGTTGGCAGGGATAGATGGACAGCAGAAGAGAGAGATGGAGAGAGCAGAGGAGAGAGAAGAAGAAGAGAGAGAGAGATGAGAGAGAGAGAGAGAGAGAGAGAGAGAGAGAGAGAGAGAGAGAGAGAGAGAGAGAGAGAGACTCGGCAGGACTCACCACACTGCTATACATTCATAGTCAGCTCAGTTACCATGACAGTGGGAAGGTCACCTGGGCGATGTGGCAGGACCAGGGGGTACGGTGATTTTGGGCGGTCGGGGAGTGGAGGTTTGCATCCTTCTTGATCTTCAGGAGGCGACCAACCGGGTGTTACCAGGGTGTTTTAGAGTGTGGTGTGTTTGGGGGTTGCTTGGCGGGGACTCGGTCAGGGAGGATAAGAGGGGGCATATCAGACCTTATTGCTTAACAATGATTCAGTGCAGGTCTAGAGCCAGTATCTGTCCCCCTAATAAGCAGACTGGGCAGGCAGGAGGTGGCTGCCAAGCCATTGTAGTGTGTCCATTAGTCAGGTGATGAGAAGCTGTGCCTTGACTGACTGTAACAAGCCAAGGCTGCTTTTTTCCCCTTCTACCAAAGAACTGATCTGCGGGCAATGGCCAGGTCGTCATTGGTTGAAGATTTCAGAAGGTCAGAAGGTCAGGGGTTAGTTGCCAGTGGCGGCTGGGGGGGTTAAGGAACAAACAAACAGAAAAGAGAGAAAAATTATAAAAGGAGAGAAACAAAAATGAAAGGAAAGAAAAAAGATAGAGAGGAGATTAGTCTCAGCTAGCGACAGCAGGATGAAAACATGGCTTAACTAATCAGAGCTATACCATGCATCCATTCAATCCACCATGCGATTTCGCCACAACTGTGACCGACCAATCTACACGTGTCACCATATGTTTCCATATCTTCCACAACATGTTCGCTTTGACCGAAGCCAGAGCGCTGGACGCAAAACGCTGTGTCAGAAATGAAAACAATTCATGCGTTCTTCTGTTTGTATAGATAAAGGACAATTCATATGATGGGTTGATTGAATCCAAGAGTGCAGGAAGAGCTACTCATCTATATCCTTACAATGTCGTAAAGTCATGAAAGCATGGTTTTACGTAACGTGAAAGACAGTCCCGTCCCCTCAGCTCACGTGTTAAAAAGGAGGAAATTAAAAAAGACAATTACAGTAGTTCTAATGGTTAGTAGCAGTCAAGTAAATGGACAGTAAATCTAGGCAGAGGGAAAGATCCAAATGAGATGGAGGAAGGTAGCGTCGTCGACAACAGTCAGTAAAGTTATTGTTACCTGACTGCTAATAAATATTAGAGCACTTCAGAGGTTCATGAGTCAAGCGGCTAGTAGTGGTGGACGTGAATATTAATAAGTCTCATTGTTTTAGAATAAATTAATTTAGAGAGGATACAGTGAGAAATTCAAGAAGACCACATCGTTGTGGTGAAAAAATTTTTTTGGGGCCAAAACAGTGTTTGTCATTTTTTTTTTTTACTCAATATCATTTTTTTATTGCCTTTTCAAAGTATGTTTTCTATTTACAACAAGCATGAAAATCTTTGCTTTAATGATACAAAGCAACACTACATGGTATTTTCTAGAATAGCACACTAGCCATGAGAGTTTAAGCTAAAGCCGTCACTTCAGCCAGTGCCCTCAGCCTAGGAAACAATATACAATTCACAGGACACATAATATAAAATGCACTTGCATATAAACACTGAAAAGGTCCTGTCTTTTGTATAAAGCCCTAAAATATATTCAAAAATAGAGGACATTTTCTAAAGTGGTGCTATAAAGCTGCTATGATGCATATTTGTCTTTCCTACAAATAGCCCTATAGAATAATCCTTGCTATTTCTGACATTTCATATACATTCCTGCTTTATATTTTATATATATATTTATATATATATTTCAAGAAGCCACAAGTAAATACTATTTTCTTTGCAACAACAAAACATTTAAAGAAGCTTACAGTAAAATATATATTTTTTTCATTCTCAAGTTGAATATTTCTGGTAAATGCATTCCTACTCTGGCAATTTCTCATCCAAAATGGACCCTAGGATTCTCCGTCCACTCCACAGTGGTCCGTCTAAGACGTATGCAGCTTAGATCATATGTTTCATTTCATCGTCTGAGGTTCTGACCTTCTGACTGCAGCAGAGGAGATGAAGAATGCTTTTGACTTTTTAAAATCATTCAGTGCAAAAAAAGATTTGTGCCGTAGTCTCTCTTTTCGAATGAAGCAACAGTCAAACAGATGTACAGAAGAAAAGAAAGGCTTCTTTACCAGATTTGACAACATATTGTAAATCTTACTGTATTAAGAGCTTAACAACTGTATCGTAGAGAGCTGTTGTAAAATGCTTTCTAATGCACTGTAAAGTGTCCAGAGGAAAATCAAAATAGGATATACTGTATACAGTGCCTTCAGAACGTATTCAAAACCTTTTACCTTTCCCAGATTTTGTTGTGTTATAAAGTTGGATTCAAATGGATTTAATTGAAAAAAATATTGTCAATGATCTACACAAAATACTCTGTAATGTCAAAGTGGAAGATTTTTTAAATGTATTAAGTGAAAATAAAAGAGTAATATATCTTGATTAGATAAGTATTCAACCCCTCAAGTCAATACATGTTTGAGTCAGCGATTACAGCTTTGAGTTTCTGGGTAAGAGTTTTTTTCTCTAAGAGCTTTGGACACCTGGATTGTACAATATTTTCCCATTATTCTTAAATAATGTGTCAAGCTCTGTCAAGATACCACCAGAGCATTTTGCCAGCAGCATACCACCCTGCATCGCACCGCTGGCTTGCCTCAAAAGCTAAGCAGGGTTGATCCTGGTCAGTCCCTAGATGGGACACCAGATGCTGCTGGAAGTGGTGTTGGACTCTGTCCTTGGACTCTGTCCCCCCCCCCCAAAATATCCCAATAACTCAAGGCAGTGATTGGGGACATTGATCTGTGTAGTGTGCTGTCATTCATCCCCCCTCCTCTCCCCTGAACCTATTCCCCAGGTCGTTGCTGTAAATGAGAATGTGTTCTCAGTCAACTTACCGGTTTTAAATAAATAACTAAAAAGATGATTGTTGATCATTGTTAGACAGCCATTTTCAAGTCTTGCCATAGATGTTCAAGCCGATTTAAGTCAAAAATTGAACTAGGAACATTCAATATCATCTTGGTAAGCAACAGTGTATATTTGGCCTTGTGTTTTAGGTTATTGTTCTGCTGAAAGGTGAATTTGTCTCCCAGTGTCTGGTGGAAAGCAGGCTGAACCAGGTTTTCCTCTAGGATTTTGTCTATACTTAGCTGTATTCCATTTATTTTTATCCTTCAAAACTCCCTCGTCCTTGCCGATGACAAGCATACCCATAACATGATGCAGCCAACACCATTCTTCAAAATATGAAGAGTGGTACACAGTGATGTGTTGGGTTGGATTTTCCCCAAACATAACGCTTTGTATTCAGGAAAAAACATGTATTTCTTTGCCACATTTTTTGCACTATTACTTTAGTGCCTGCCTTATTGCAAACAGGATGTATGTTTTGGAATATTTTTTTCCTACAGGCTTCCTTCTTTCCAATCTGTCATTTGTGTTTGTATTACAATGTTATTGATCCATCGTCAGTTATTTCCTTTCCAGCTTTTCATTTTTAATTTGTAAACATTTCTAAAAACAATTCCAGCTCGACATTATGGGGTGTTGTCTACATCACCTTACACAACATATCAACTTAATTCATTTTAAATTCAGGCTGTGAATACTTTCTGAAGGCACTGTAAATCTCTAGACCCCAATTGATGTACTTATTTGATAGTGTATTTACTATTTTGAGACCGTTCAACATCTTTGCCAATATGAGCTATTAAAAAGGCCCACATTTCAGACGCCATCTTAGCTTCCTCCCTGCTTCACCCAGAGTCAGTCTGCCTCTTACACACAGGCTTGACCGTTTGGCCTGCACTCAATCCACCTGCCTCATGGTTCAACCCCCAAACCGCACTGACACGTCAATCATATTATGTTGTATTACCGTCATGTTTGGATAAACCAACGTTTTAATGGTGTAAAACTGTTCATCAGTGTGGGAGCCAAACCTATGAAGAGGTAGATTGAATATAGGCCTTTGTGCAATTTCATCGGATGTTGGTTTGTCATTAAATTTGTCAGTGTTACCTATCCGTTACCATAATTATCATTTATTATCATTATGGATTAAGGTTTGACCTTTTAGTAATAATACCCTTTGTATAATATGCACTTCTTAAGTAACGCCATATTACAGTTATTTTTATATTAATTTATTTGTTTTAGGGCAGATTTGAGCTATCAAGTTTTCAGAGGCAATTCACAGACAGAGCTACAGTGCCGAAACCTGAATATCCTTAGACCCAGTTTGTATATACTGTTAATTATATATGTTAATTGTTCCACATCATCTAGCAGCAAAAAAAAGTGATTCATGAATTGGAGTTATTTAAACAATATTACAATTTAATCAATTTCACTGGGTTTTCAACTTCAATGTATGTACTAAAATGTAGGTTGATTTATCCAAAAATGTCTGCATGTAGGCAGTTTTCAATTGGCATTTGCATCCTATTTTCTGGCACATTGCAAACATTCACTTGATTGGGTACAAGTAATTATCTGTAGTGAAATGTGATGATACACAGTGTGGGTGTATGTACAAGGCACACTTGGTGTATTAAGCACTAGGGTATAAGGATAAAACAGAGAAAAGGCACTGATAGAGAACAGATCCTGCAAACTCCTTGTTGCTTGCGTCATTTCACAAACGGTTTCTTCTCTAATTACGACCTCGATTATTCTCAATATTCAGTGGGAGTATCTGTTCTGTATGGACTTAGAAGAGAAGGTGTGACATGTGTAGACTTTAGAGAGTTAAAGGTCTGACTGTTGTGCTTGTTTTACCAATCTGCAGAATAAAACAATTTCCAGTCTATAGCCTACCATGTGTCCATCCCTCTTTACTTATAACGTCGTTGTTGAGACTTAAAAAAAATACTGTAGCAAAAATGGGAAGATACTGCAGTCCAATTAGACAGTGAAAACCCCCCAAATATGACATGACGTGTTTACACCCACTTCTGTGTTGTCCTCGACAATACAATAGGTCAGATTCTCAAAAAGAATATTTCCGCAAACAAATAAACACAAATGGACATATAATTTATCAATTAAAACGTTACATTATCCACGTAAGAAGCTGAAGACTTAAGTGCATTTGAAATAAAATTGCAACCCTCTCGTTGAACGGAGGGGGAAACTAAAACACAGGTAATTTGATCTTCTTTTTTGTTGTTGTTGAAGGGGTATAGTCCATTATTTGTCATCGACATCATGTCAGATGCATAAAGTCATCGAAATAATAGAGTCGAGTAGCTTGTGTGTAAGTTTGTGTCTCTACCTAGATAGCAAAAGCATCATTAGGCTACTGTGTTGTGGTCACGAGTTCTCAGAATCACCTTGTACAGCCCTCCACGTATGACCTCTGAGAACAAATGTATTCCAAATAAATGTTTCTCAGAGGCCAAGACTAGGAAGGGTGTGCAGTATGTTGCGTCACATCACAAACCGGAACGACTAGCTGAACAATTTGTACACGTTGCAAAACAGATCAGGACCAACAGTGAGCAGGCATTGACAATAAAACCCAAATGCATAAGAGCTAAACTAACCTCTGTCTGCGGTCACTATCCTTTGGTAAGGATGGACCCGCAGCTCGTGCCTTCGAACCTTAGTAGTCACTGCACCTGCTCGGATTGCAACAACATGACCAAAACAAGGATTAGGTCATTTCCTCCTTCGCCGTTTCCATCAAGTCAATTCGTCATATCATCAAGGTTTATACGACCAAACACATGTAACACAATTAGGAAAAATCTTTAGAAATACATGTTAAGGCACAAATTATACTCATATACTTCATCGTAACAAGGAGAAATCTTGGACATAGTAGCATTCGTGACTATGGAGTAACCTTGACTGTAAGGATCCATTGTTTTCTTGAGTCCTTGTTACAAATTTGCAGAAATTAGGCATTTAGTGCACACACCCACACACCACAACCACACACACACACACACCACACACACACACACACACCACACACACACACACCACACACACACCACACACACACACACACACCACCCACAACACACACACACACACACACACACACACCACACACACACACACACACACACACACACACACACACACACACACACACACAGAGGGGAGCTTTACTAGTCACATAATCTCAGGTTGAGCATCAGGAAGTGCATCTTTCAGTTATTCGTTTAAATATAATACTGATCACTCACTCTCTGGTTAAAGCCCAGAGATGAAAGCTTTTAGGCACATTTGCAGTAGTAAAAAAAATGAACATCTCTTATAAAATAAAAAAATAAAAAGAACAGGTAGAAAAAAGGCAATGAATAAGTGATTAGTAAAGCGTGACAGTATTGTATAGATTTTCAATCCCAGACATAGCAGTCAGTGGAACAGTCGCATACCGTAGGTCTGCGAAAATATACATATATGAATGTGTGTACAGAGCACGATACACACTCACACATAATGCATGGCGTTAAGGCCTGTGCCTCTTTGGGGAGGTTTGGCCGGTGTAAACATCAGTAGTGAGGGAGCCTTGTCTGTCTGTCTGTCTGTCTGTCTGTCTGCCTGCTTGCCGCCGTGCCAGTCTGTCTGCCTACCTGTTCTGTCTTCTGCCTGCCTGTCTGGTCTCTGTCTGCTGCTGTCTGTCTGTCTGTCTGTCTGTCTGTCTGTCTGTCTGTCTGTCTGTCTGTCTGTCTGTCTGTCTGTCTGTCTGTCTGTCTGCCTGTCTGACTGCTATATGCCCGGCTCTTGGTTCATTACACTCAAAGGCAGCTGTGAAACAAAAGCGCATGTGTGTCAACACTCAGATCAGATGAGGGGCTCAGTAAGGATCCGAGAAACTCTTTTAGCCTTTCGTGGGGAAAGCCATACCTATAGAATACAGGAAGGGAACAAGGAATTAGTGCCAGGAGTTCCTGTCTGTCCTTTGAGAAGGACAGCAACACACACCAGGCCCCTATTCCCGAAGCCATTTTAGGACACTCCGTTTGAGTCGATGCAAAAATGCGTTATACAAAAGGGCTATGTTGTTCACTCACTGACTGTCATTTGGCGTGGCTACACTTGTGCTGAAAGTCTCATTCTGTGAATATTTTTCATAAGAGTGAAGTTAAGACTGTCAGTGTCGGGACAGAATGTCCTCAAATCCCTTTGTGAATAAAGCCTGTCATGCCTAGATGATTTAACTGCAGGTGCCCCATCGCCAACACACACCATCTCCCCCATTGGCTCCGCAACCCCTCTCTGTCGACCCCCTCTGACCCCTCACCGTCCTCATGTTACCCCTCAGGACGCCCCCAAGCCACACCCAGAGAGAGGGGGGCGCCCCCAAGGGGGGTCTGCAGCAAGGTGGAGCTCAGTTCTCCCTCACCATCATACACAAATATATCATCATCATCATCATCATCGGGACAGGAAATCAAAAAGGGTTGATCAGTAACACACACGTCACTTTGAACAGACATTAAAAGAGGAAGGGCCGAGAATTCCCCTTGTGGCTTGTAGGTTGCTCAGAGAGGGCCAATCCTCAACCAGTCCAGCGTGTGGTGGCGGGGAGGGAGGAGAGAGATGAGGAGGCGGGTGTGTGTTGTTTGAGGGGATGGAGGGAAAGAGGGAGGGAAGTGGCGTTTCTTTAAAAGGGAGGCCGGTTGGAGGGCTCTCCTCGCTGCACAGTGATGGGAAAGTGACAGGTCTGAAACCCCAGGTAGAGGGGCAGCTCTTCGGCCTTTGAGGACGCTGTATAGGTCACACAAGAGAGAGAGACAGGGTGAAATCTTCACTGGGCTCCGCCGCTCCTCGACCCCCCCCCCCCTCACAGTAACACCCCCACCCCGCCTCACTCACTCACTCACTCACTCACTCACTCACTCACTCACTCACTCACTCACCAAACCCCCCCCTGAATCCCCTCTCCCTTCACCCAGACACACAGTTGGAGGCTTGGTCCAGTGGAACTCTGTTAGGTGGAACTCTTGGTTAGGCGGAACTCTGGCTGCTAATGGCTGACAGGGCACACCCTGGCTGTCTAGAATGTGCTCAACCCAATTGGACAAGCTGCTGTTGACATTTTGGTGCGTTGGTAACAGTTCAGATTTACAATGTGCCTTTGGGTACAGTCTGTCTTAATGGAGTCAAGTCGCGTTTGTAATATGATATTTTCTAAAGGGGCTTTTTTCAAAGCCATAGGGCTGCGTGTGTATGCAGGGACTGGGAGAGAGGAGGGTAAGGACCCTTTTCCGAATGAAACCGCTCCCTCTTATAAATCACAGAGCCAGTCGAGCACTTAACTTCCAGTTCATTTATGCACACATTTCTTAAAGGGCTTTTTAGAGGAGAGAATTGTCTCATGATAGTGAAAAGAAAGATGCAATAAAGAGCTGGAATGTTTTTTCTTTCTGTTGCTGACCCCTCTCTTTCAGTGGTATCTCCTGGGAGGCTGGGGTGGGCGAGAGAAGAGGGAGTGTGGTATTATTCTGAGGGGGGGGGGGGGTCGTCACAAAAGTGGGAATGGGGGGGGGGGGGCGGGGCCGTATTTAGGAGGAGTGGCGCAGGATCAGCGTGGGGGCGGGATTCCACTGGCCATGGGGTGGTGGTGTTGGTGGGGCTGGGCATCGCAGGGGCACGCATGCTTACCTAACACCCCGCTGGAGTCGATGGGGTACTCCAGGATGGAGGTGGCAGGGGCCAGCGTGTAGGGGTAATCGTACGGCGACGCGTATATGAGGCCCGACTCGGGACCCTGGGTCATGACGCCCGGGTGGGGCGAGCCGTTGGGCATGCAGGTCTGGATCTGTCGGATCAGGGGCATTAGGGTGGGGCCGGCCGGGGTGGACGTGCGCAGGGCGTTCTGGGACATGGCGGCGGGGCCGGCGATGATGCGGGGCGCCTGGGCGTTCGCTGCAAGAGAGAAGGCAAGGGCAGCTGGAGTGAGCGGGAAACACGGGGGGAGAAGGTGGAGGAGGAGGAAGAGGGAGGGGTGTGTGGAGAGACCAGAGGGGGAGGAGAGGTGGAGAGAAGTGGAAGAAAAAGGAGGATACAAAAACACAAGTTAGCATCTATCACACATATCATAGGACACACTCAAAGAATATCAGATAAGTCAGGAACCGGAGAAAAAGCTACATAAACAAACTGTTCGACAGACTGGCCTTAGCTTCCACTACACAACATTTAGCACAATATAAGAGAGGTCTTTAAGGATTGCCTCCATTCATCTCTAGCACTGAGCTCGATTCTGGCACAACAGTGCTGGCTGGGATCTGTTCGGCACAAACACCATGCGATTGGAATGAGGCACGCATCTCCCTCAGCGACACAAAATGGACGCCCTGTCAGAGCCAGACCTCTCTTCCTCCTTCAAAAGAACTCGACCGAGTGCCACCCAATAGGACAGCAGGGAAACTAAAGTAACTAAAGAAACAACGAGAAATGCACTGAGGGGAAACGTTGAATGTGGCAAGCCAAAAGCACACTCTGTTCAATTCAGCCACTGTGCATGGCACCGCACAACGCTCCTGGGCTTGTCGTGAGCGAAAAGGAGCAGTTTGAATTACACTGCTCCCGGACACACAAAGGGCTGTTCTACTGTGTCAGTCAGTGCCTGCCCCCCCCCTAGAGAGAGGGGCGCGGTGATGTCATCCTTACGTGACTTGATGTTGGCGTCTCGGTAGGTGCCGTTGAGGATGGCCAGCTCCATCAGCTGCATCTTCTTCAGGCTGTCCTCTCCCTCCGCCTGGAGCACAGAGACACAGGAACAGTCACACAGAGACACAGGAACAGTCACACAGAGACACAGGAATACAGAGACACAGGAACTGTCACACATAGACACAGGAACAGTCACACAGAGAGCAGAATATGTTGAATGGCGACTCACGTCTGCACATAAGACTTGGAGCACAGACACACTGTATGATTGTCTCACATCAGTACACAGACACTCAGCTCTCTCACACACACGCACACACACGCGCACACACACGCACACAGACAGAATCCAAATCAACAAAGCAACCGAACGGCATCCGATCCTGCCAGACACCGAAAGACACACACACAAACGTTCCTACCAATTATCAGCAATTATTTACTGAAGCGATTTGGTTGGCAGTTTGAAAAGATCCAGCAGGAGCCCAGATCTAGATTCAGTAGCAGCAGGGTATCCAATCTGCCACAGCATCTTTGATATTTACATCAGCCCTTAATCGCCTCATCTGCCAGAGTAACGAATGGGAGGAGAAACACTTTGTTCATCAGTCAAACTTTTTCACATCACTGGGATGATTCATCTCCACGCCTAGAGCAACAATACGTTTGGAAAACGTAACGCAATGAGACAGAACTTGATCACAACTTTGATTTTGGGGAAATGCGGTGAAGATGAGAAGATGAGGGGGCGGGGAAAAGGCATTGACCTGACATGGTACATTCTCAAGCCCCATACTGTGTGTGTCTGTGTGTGTGTGTTCGCGTCGTCTACAGAATCACAGTAAACGTACTTTTAGAAAACACTCTGAGCCAAGCCTTCGGGAGCCAAAAACAAAACGCTCAAAGGGCTCCTGTATCTACTGTAAACATCAATACTTTTTAATAAGTGAAGACTGCAGTGATTAATAGCCTATGAAGAGAAGGCACTGCAGGAATAAATCACTCTGACTCTGTATTGAGTCAACGGAGTCTACTGTAGTTCCAGAGGAGGCTGGTATATAAGATCTGGGATGGAATGAATGGAACGGTATCAAACACATCAAACATATGGAAAAACCCCGTTTGACTCCTTTCCATTCATCCCATTCCAGCCGTTACAATGAGCCCGTCCTCCTATAGACCCGCCCCACCAGCCTCCTTTGTCTAGTTCTGTCCTTGAGTGGTACCGTTATGTTCAATTCTCTTTGAGCAGCAGCGTAGCATCGATATAATGTGTGTGTGTGTGTTTTTGGGAGTGTTTAAGGACAATACAGTGTCATCCTCTGCACATTCCTCTCCGATTATACGGTAGGGAGGTGTGGAAGCTTTTCGATCTTGGACAATGGACACCAATGGATGACTCTTGGTATGTTTGGTTTCTAGTCTGCCTTCAGCTTGTAGTTGCTGGCCTGGGCCAGTGAGTGGTGCTGTGTTGTCACTCATATCAGTGAGTCCAGTAGGGCTCTCTTAACACCTCCACTGTTACAGTCTGTATACTGCTGTCAGGGATGCACGTGTGAGAGTCTGTTGACCGTGATTGCTTGGCCCTCTACTTTAGCTGTCAGTGTCAATGGCAGTAGTCCACGAGTCATGTTCTCACATTAACCTATGTGTGTCTCTTCTTAAATCTCCCAGCTAGGAATATCACAGGAGGTTGCTGTCACCTTAATTTGGGGAGAACGGGCTCGTGGTAATGACTGGGGCGGAATCTGTGGAATGGTTTCAAACACATCAAACACATGGTAGCTTTCGCTCTTCTCTACCTCCCCCTCTGCTGTGACAGTGTTGCCGTGGGCCCTTCCCGCTCCCACAGCTAAACGCTGCCAAGCGCAGACACAAAAAGGGCCACTCTCTGTCTCTCTCTGCACAACTCACACAGTAGCACAATTCAGCAGCCGGCCACAGACACTGGAGCGTGTGTTTTTCAGTGTGTGTGTGTGTGTGTGTGTGTGTGTGTGTGTGTGTGTGTGTGTGTGTGTGTTTGTGTCTTAAACAAATGTATTGTGTGCGCGAGTGCGAGTACCCATTTGTGTTTACATGGGTTCTATTTCCAGGTGGCGCTAAGGAGGCGCAAGTGTCAAACGCACGTTAGTATGCAATTTCGTCATTGTGAAAACTGGCGCACTGGCTTACGCCAGGTTCTGCAATTGACCTGTCCAACATCAGCAGGCTCGCGCTGAGTTGGGAGAGGTGGCAATATTTTATGGGGGGTCTTTTAAAAACAAGCACAAAAGTGACAATTTCATGCAGCGCTAATGGGAAGTTCTATAAGACCCATCCAAAGCAGGTGTCATCAGTAACACAGTTGGTAATGGAATGGATTTTGGGTGCAGAAGAGGAGCTTATGCAGCCATGACGCATAGTGCCCATGGAAGGAGAGATGTGCCTTTTGTACCAGTAAATCTCGTATTTAGAACCCCCCCCATTTCGTTTAATTTGATTAAAACCGAAGCATAGTCAACCCTCCCCTTAGTCTTGTTTATCCTGGCCATTGTCCAAGTAGCCTATGAATATAGGTTTTTTTAAATAGTCTACTGAGAGTGACTTGAAATATTGGAGGTTTTCTTGCCCTCATGCTTTTTCATTATTCACAATTCACATACCTGCCTACTTCATTTCTCTTGTTCAAGTAGGCTATCCATCCCCATTTTCAAAGAGCGCCCCTCGTCGGATTACCAAAGACTCGCTCCTCTAAACTATTCAGTCCTCTAATAATTCCATATCAACTGCACATTTTCTGGAGAATGTGCCTCGCACAAAGGCAACGATACAATTGACAGGAGCCTAGTATTTTGTGTAGACGTGCGAATGTTATGCGTAAAGACATTTAGGCCCGAATGTGCACGTAGTGCCATGGAACGAGAGAAGTGATTTGTGATATCATGCTTCTGACCCCGTCCTATTTCGAAATGTTGTTGTTGTTTAAAAAAAAACAAAAAAAAACAGATTGTTTGTTTTTCGTTTCATTTGATTAAAAACCAAGCCTCCCCTCCACTCAATGTTTTCTTTTGTTTTTGTCCTGCCCAATGCATTTCTCAAATAGGGTTTGGCTCGTGAGACTGCTTTGAAACAAATATGAATCACCAAAGCTTTATTAAAAGATCAAGTTTGAGAGCAGCAACACAGTGAGCGGACATCCCCTTTTTATGATTATTGTTGCCAGCTCCAGTTATTATTTTGGATGCGTGTAAAAGCCACCATAATCCACCTTAATAGTATATACCTACAGGGAGCAAATATGGTGCCTGTAACTGTATTACGACAAAGCCTATTTAAAACAAGTTGTTTCATTTTGATTCAAATTATTCACTCTCTTTTTAAGTCTTATCAATAGTGAATTGAATCTTGTTTATTGACAATGTTTGGCATGTCCTTGGCTCAGACATGGCAGACATTATGCAATATACAGTAGGCCTAGCCCCTATATCAGTGTGAATACTATGTTTAACAATACAGTGCCATTCAGAAAGTATTCGGACCCCTTGACTTCTTCCACATTTTGTTACGTCACAGCCTTATTCTGAAATGGATTAAATAAATACAATTCCTCAACAATCTACACACAATACCCCATAATTACAAAGCAATAAAAAGGTTTTTAGAAATTTTTGCAAATGTATTAAATATAAAAACATAAATACCTATTTTACATAACTATTCAGACCCTTTGCTATGAGACTCGAAATTGATCTCAGGTTCATCCTGTTTCCAATAATCATCCTTGAGATCCTTTTTTCAACTTGATTGGAGTCCACCTGTGGTAAATTCAATTCATTAGACATGATTTGGAAAGGCACACACCTGTATATATTAGGTCCCATAGTTGACAGTGCATGTCAGGGCAAAAACCAAGCCATGAGGTCGAAGGAATTGTCCGTAGAGCTCTGAGATAGGATTTCATCGAGGCACAGATCTGGGGAAGGGTACCAAAAAATGTCTGCAGCATTGAAGGTCTCCAAGAACACAGTAACCTCCATCATTCTTAAATGGAACCACCAAGACTCTTCCTAGAGCTGGCTGCCTGGCCAAACTGAGCAATCGGGGGAGAAGGACCTTGGTCAGGGACGTGACCAAGAACCCGATGGTCACTCTGACAGAGCTCTAGAGTTCCTCTGTGGAGATTGGAGAACCTTCAAGAAGGACAACCATCTCTGCAGCACTCCACCAATTAGGCCTTTATTGTAGAGTGGCCATACGGAAGCCACTCCTCAGTAAAAGGCACATGATAGCTAGCTTGGAGTTTCCCAAAAGGCACCTAAAGAATCTCAGACCATGAGAAACAAGATTCTCTGGTCTGATGAAACCAAAACGTAACTCTTTGGTCTGAATGACAATCGTCACGTCTGGAGGAAACCTGGCACCATCCCTACGGTGAAGCATGGTGGTGGTAGCATTGTTTGGGGATGTCTTTCAGCAGCAGGGACTGGAAGACTAGTCAGGATAGAGGCAAAGATGAACGGAGCAAAGTACAGCGAGATGAAAACCTGCTGCAGAGTGCTTAGGACCTCAGACTGGGGTGAAGGTTCACCTTCCAACAGGACAACAACCCTAAGCACACAGCTAAGACAATGCTGTAGTGGCTTCGGGACAAGTCTCTGAATGTCCTTGAGTGGCCCAGCCAGAGCCCGTACTTGAACCTGATCGAACATCTCTGGAGAGACCTGAAAATAGCTGTGCAGCAATGCTCTGCATCCAACCTGACAGAGCTTGAGAGGATCTGTAGAGAATAATGGGAGAAACTCCCCAAATACAGGTGTGACAAGCCTGTGCTTCAACAAATACTGAGTAAAGGGTCTGAATACTTATGTAAATGTGATATTTCAGCTTTTTATTTATAATACATTTGTACAAATTAAAATAAACTGTTTTCGCTTTGTCATTATGGGATATTGTATTTACATTAATGAGGGGAAAACTATTTATACATTTTAGAATGAGGCTGTAACGCAACGAAATGTGGAAAAAGTCAAGTGGCCTGAATACTTTCTGAGTGCACTGTATTTCCATATTGAAGCCATACAATTAGGCTTCTTACAATGTTGACTGCAAACATGTTCAACATATTTAGCAAAGATGGGCTAGGCCTACATATATTTTGTTATTTTGTTTCTGTAGGCTATTTAACAAACTAACATTCAAATTGGAGTTGATGACAACGCAATACATACAATAGCGTAAATAAACAACTTGAAGCAACCAAACATTTTGCTATGGAGCATATTCTGATTGGCCAGTGAGGGGTCAAGCCTTGACACACCCACAACTTGTTTATTCATCAAAACCCAGCCCTTTCACGCCACCGCCAGCCACTGTGCCCATAATTCCGGTTGTGAAATTCTACAAAAATATTTCTGACACACCATTGCGTTAGGTTTGCTAAAATAGAACCCAATGTATGTGTGTTTTTGTGTGTGTTTAGATGTGTGCTTTTACAGTTCACACTTGCTTAGTTTCTGGTAACTTGCAGCAAACATCAATAAGGTCGATTTCAGCCAAATCCAATTGCTCCAGACGATAAACCCTTTTAATCTGCTTCTTGGTTTTTCATTATTCCTTCCTATCTGTCCCTATCGGCACCTGCAGCGAGCCTACAGTTTGGAGTGCTATGTATTACAGAATTTGACGGGAGTTTAGAACCCATGAATTCAGCGGCAGTTAATCCATGACCATGCTAACATGCCTAGCCGTGCAACAGCGTGCTCCTAGCTGTTAACTCTTAACCCCTTTCAACAGATCCCTCACGTCTTTGATTTTCCCTCTTTAGTTAAGACCGATTTATGCTAAATGCAGATGCCATTTCCATTAGACTTGGTCCTCGTCGGCTGTTTGGAGTGGTGAATGCATGTTCAAATGTGATCCAGTCTACATTGGGGAAAAGCATGTGGGAAAAAGGAAATAGATGATGCAGAGAAGATTCAATCATCATGCCTTGTTCTGATGTTCAAGAGAGATACAACTCTCGCTTGTCATGCATCACTGAACCTTAATTCCTGGTTTAGTGGAGGGAACATTGCAAATGGTGTACTGTGTGTGCTTCACGGTCAAAGCTCCCCAAACGACTAACTCTATCTCCATATCTACTGAACAGAACACAATGACAAGATGAAAAACCCAACAGAAAAGATGTCATTTCACATCCATTGAGATATTAGTAGAGCAAATGTCAATGCAGACAGACCGCTATCTCTCTCTCTCTGTGTGTGTGTGTCACGGTAAATACAATCTTGTCATCCTGTACCCAATCAGAATGACTCATTAAATGTAATCGGGGAAGTGAGTGAAGAGAATGAACGCTCTCAGATTTGCAGGTTTGATTTTCCTTTGTCTACGTGTCGGCCATTTATTGCCCTCCCACTGCTGTGAGTGTTGAGCTGTTGATGTGATGAGCAGAAGACCTGTGTCTGTCTGTCTGTCTGTCTGTCTGTSTSTSTSTGTCTGTCTGTCTGTCTGTCTGTCTGTCTGTCTGTCTGTCTGTCTGTCTGTCTGTCTGTCTGTCTGTCTGTCTGTCTGTCTGTCTGTCTGTCCATGTGTGCGTGTCCAGTGGCACAGCCCGCTTTGGGAGCCTTCTCAGGTCACGCCGTGTGGAAATGTTTTTTATGTCAGTTTGCATAAAGAGGAATTATTCCGCTGCTATTCAGGCTGGGGTCACTATGACCTTTGGAGCACAATGACTGCCAGCCTACCCCATTTCCATCACAGCCTGTCAGACTGAAGCTCTCTCTCTCTCTCTCTCTCTCTCTCTCTCTCATCTCTTTCTTTCTCTTACACTCTTTCTTTTTGCTTTGTCTATCTCTGTCTCTGATCTCTGTCTCTAACTTTGGACTTAAATATGATCAGGAAACACCTATCGCTTTCTCATATTTTACAGAACAAATTCCAATAAACATTTACGGTCGAAATTCTCATTCAATTGCGGCTCTTGTCCTCTGTATATTTCTGGTAAATGACATGAAACAAATGCAAAGTAGAGTGACGACGGTAATAAAACCGATTAACACAGTGGTAAAAGTGAGTCTGGAGTGACCATTACAACATTACAGCAGGTTTTACAATGTAACTCCCCCTCTCAAGGGCAAGGGCGAGGGCCTGCGCCTGTCAACTCAGACAGCCCCTCCAATTGGCTGTTTAGGAGGAGGACGGGCAGGGTCGCGCTCTAATTGGCTGGAGTGGGACACGGAGAAGGACAGGGGTGGATGTGGAAAACAGACGCCTCTCTCTCTCTCTCTCCCCCCCTCTCTTTCTCTCCAGGAACTCATCCCACTCCCACCGAGTACAGCTGCCATCTCTGAACATCGCCCCCTCTACTCCCCCTCTCTTCCCTCCTCGGTCCTGGCAGCCAGCCACGGCGTCGCCTCATCCACTCATGCCTTTCCTGTCTCTCCACAACCACGCGGACGCTGACCAGTTTCCCAACAACCAGTTTCTCCCCCAAACTTTCAATCCAGCTACGACCCATCTCTACTTGCACCAGAGCCACTTGCACCGGAGCCAAGAGAGGGGAAAGAACTACAGCTAATGAGATCAGCCATTTGAGAGGCTCTGACGAGGGAAAGTTTGGCCCGGGGAGTTTAGTTAACTGCAAGCCAGAGCTTTTCCTTCCAAAGACACAGTCCCCATTAATTACAGTGCAGCTGTAGACAGGCAGGAGTGCAGAGCTGAACATCACACAGCACTACGCCCCGCCCTTTCCTTTCAGCTGAGACAGAGGCAGGACACAGAGATGCTGCTGATCAGTACAGAGAAAACATTCTGTGGAAAAGCCTCGTTTCCTGTTCGTTTTAGCGCGCGTGCCGCACACCACACACACACACACACCACACACACACACCACACACACACACACACACACACACACACACACACACACACACACACACACACACACACACAGAGAGATAGATAAAGACTCATGTAAGCCTCAGCATTACAGCTTCATCAGGGTAATTGGCTCTTAATCCAATATATATGTTAATTAGAGTTGTAGCACCCCTTTTAATTGGCCTAGCTGGCTAATTAGACGAACACTCGTTAAAATGCACAGCGCAAACACCGTCCATGTTTACCCACCAACGAGACCAGAGGCCATGGTAGCAAAGGCTATATTTACCCTATTCAGCATGTGTAGGATCTTTGACTTCAGATCCTACACATGCTGACGCATCAGAGAGAATAGGGGGCCTTCAAGAGTCAACAAGTTGTTACACAACTTAGTGCAACTCAATGTCCAAACACCAATAAGAGGTTTGATTATGTAAGGCTCAAACAGCATACCCTGGCCGTCTCTCCTTTGTCTCCGGGCTCGCACAATGAGGAGAGATGAGGAGGGTACAATGAGACCACGGGGTTATTCTGAGAACAGTCCAGGGCTGGGTGGGGAAAAAGTGTTTCCTGGTTGGGAAATAGGTGTGTGTGTGTGTGTGTCTGTGTATGTGCGTGCCTTTAAATTACACATTTTGTTTCATCTACCACAACAACCCTGGAGTATTGGCAATGGCATGTGTTTGCATATGTACATGCACCTGCGTAGTGTGTACTCACTGATGAGTACTAGCTAAGTATATTTGTCCAACTGTGTGTGTGTCTATGTGTACTGTGTATGGTAACTAGCCACCGTGTGCTTTCTCACGCACACATTCTCAAAACTGGGTGAGAATTCAAAGTCATGGTAGGTCACGGGAAGTAAACGGGAGGGGGGGGGGGAACTTAAGGAAGCCTTCAGCATCTCGCCTGATAATCTTTGAGAGTTCCCTGCGCTGCTCCAGGCGCATGGAGCTTTCATGTTAATTGGCTTTGGCAAAAGAGAGAGGGAGGGAGGGAGCGGAGTAGTGGTGTCCCCAGTGCATGAGGTTACTGTGTGTGATCTCTGCAATGTTAATAGGCTGCTCTGATAGAATGCTTAGACATGACTGCATCACGGCCAGACACTTGTCCCGGAGAAAGAATGTAGGACGGGCTAGTGTTGTGACTCTAACACGATTTGATCAAGGTTAATACCGTATTAGCAGAATCGGTCAATATCAGTACATCAGTTGTATAATGCACATCGTTAGCAGGTTACATGTGTGACTACATGTGAAGGTTGAATTGAACTAAGGGTAATATAGCGAAGACTGTATGATTGAGGCTTTTTGCATGAGTTGCTGTTAGTGACGCACCGATATGACATTTTTGGCCGATACCAATATCCAATATTTTCCTTTCCCCAAAAAAACTGATACCGATAACCGATTTTTAAATGTTAGCGCCTTTTAAACATTGTAGTACAGTTGAACAGTTAACACACACACACATGGACGCAGCGGTCTAAGGCACTGCATCTCAGTGCAAGAGGCGTTACTACAGTCCCTGGTTCGAATCCAGGCTGTATGACATCTGGACGTGATTGGGAGTCCCATAGGGCGGCGCACAATTGGCCCAGGATCGTCCGGGTTTGGCCGGAGAAGGCCGTCATTGTAAATAAGAATTTGTTCTTAACTGACTTTCCTAGTTAAATAAAGATTACACACCACACTGACCAAAAAGTTATTTTGTTGGCATTTACATATGTCCCCATTACAAGTAAAACATAATCAAAACCTATTTCTTTCACTTACTTGCTGTGCTGTTTCGTTGTTCATTTGTTCAGTCGTTTCATTCTCAACCAGGATTTGATCATACATGTCAAGCAGTGAAGTTTCAGCTCTGTCTGTCCGTGGCCTCTCTTCCTCGGTGCGTCACTGTCACTGTGTTCATTTCCATCTTTTCCAGCTGCGTATGTAACATCTCACGTAAACCCTGTTTCTGCATCCTTGAACCTAGCATCGCGCATGGTGGCGACAGAGTAAAGAAGCTCAGAGGGAATGCCACCGAATCGCTTGTTCACGGCCTCGAGTACTTTTGCAAGTGTTAACCCCACGGTCTGTGTCACCAGTTTTGTTGAGCAGGCGTTTCAATGCCGTGACAGAGGGTGTCACGTCTGCTGCGGACGCAGTTGATGAGCTTATCTCTTAAGGTCGTTGTTTGAATGGCGCTAGCTAGTGTGTTCATGTTTCCGAGTTTCAAACATGTTCTCAAATGCCATTGAAATGGCAGCAGCGGTATGAGAACCAGCACATTCTTAAGCATGCAATACGGCTTTCCTCAGTACAAAATCCTCGTCGACCCGCTGTGCTGTCAGACTCGGCATGCTCATGGGGCTGACGTCGCTGGTCCAAATGTCAGTCGTGAAGCTAATAGCAGTGACGCCCATAACAAATAGCTCAGAGATGTGCGTTTCAACAATAATGTGTCACTCCGGTAGGGCAACATCTGAAAAATAGCACCTATTTGGTAGTGTGTACCGGGGCTCGTGGTGTCATTACGTCATCTACCTACGTTATATAGGTGTGCAGGTCAGCTATGACATCGGTTTTCCACATCAGCGTTAAACTAGACATCGGGCAGACGCCGATGTTGGCATTTTTAGCTATTATCGGCCGATTCCGATATGCTCACCGATATATCGTGCATCACTAGTTGCTGTATAAACACAAGCCTGAAATATGATACAGTTCAATGGATAGTAGCTCTATCTAACACGTGTGTAGTGATCCATATTACTATTAGTGCAATTACAGTGATAAGGTTGGTTATTACGGTAATGTTGTTATTAAGGTTAGTTATCCTTATAGGACAGTATTAATGTGGCCCCTTTCCATCCCACAAGTCTGAAAGAATAACCCTGGTGCTATAGGTCACTGAAATGGGACCGCTAGCCTTCCTACTTCTCCTTGTCCCTAAGGTGAGAAGGATTTATACACAAATCCAGTAATGGGAGGGGTGTTATGACTTGAACTACATGATTTGGGTGACGAGCAAAGAGCAGTGACACAAACGGAGAGAGTGATCTCCATTCCTGGGCACATTAGGAATGGATGGTGCATGAAACCTTTCCGAGGTTTCATTTAGTTATGCCTGCAAGCCACACAGCTGGAATCTGCACACAGACACAGACACAGACACCACACACACACCACACACACACACACAACACACACACACACACACACACACACACACACACACACACACACACACACACACACACACACACACACACACACACACACACACACACACACACACACACACGACAACACACGCACGCACACACACGCGCGCGCACACGCCACCACGCACACACGCACACACGCACCCCTACGCACACACGCACACAGTGGGTTACTCCACCATGCAGGGCACTTCTTCCTACCAGAATACAGATCAAACCAGAGGGGAGCATAAACTCATTAAATATACAGCTTTGAAAAGGATGGACATTTCACAAACGCAAGCAGTCTCCCTTTAAACTAGTTGAGTGTTTGGAGTGGCAGAGACGGGCGGGCTCGCTCTCTCTACAGTGGCTTGTTTTCCCACCATTGGCACAAACTGGGGTTTACATGCCAGTTAAACAGCGGGCAGTGAGGGCATCACCCTGCGCGGTGCCCCAGCGCCCTTATCTCCCTTTAGAAGACACTACTCAGCTTTCACGACACACTCAAAGACCGCCACAGCGATGTCACTTCCTCCCGATCTGTCTGCCTGTTTCTCTGTGCCCGTACCTCAGAGATACATATGGCGGGGAAAAGAGTCTCTCTCCACATCTCAACGTTCTCTAATCTTCCAAAAGAGGCCAACTTACAGGCCCGCTGCCTGTCTTCCTTTATGAAAATAGATTTGAGGATTTCTTTCGTGTAAAAATGTATGTCCTTGTCCATTATTCATCTTACAGGCTGTATTCTAATTGGTGGTCTGGCGGTGGATTGGAATTGCTATCCGCTCTCAAAAAAGGGTCTATCTCCATCATTGTCACAGCCAAACAATCTGGATTGTAATAGTGAAGAAGCGTATTGATGTAGAGATTTTTGTGAGATACTCTGGTGGAAATACCTCTTGTGGAGGTGATATTTCACTGCATGTAGCTACAGTATGTTATGCATTCAGAGGGATACACGGATCATGATAAACGTTCATTGAGTGTGTCTCAGTGTAACGCCCTGGCCATAGAGAGGCTTTTATTCTCTATTTGGTTAGGCCAGGGTGTGACTAGGGTGGGCATTCTAGTTTCTTTATTTCTATGTTTTCTGTTTCTATGTTTTTGCCGGGTATGGTTCTCAATCAGGGACAGCTGTCTATCGTTGTCTCTGATTGGGAATCATACTTAGGCAGCCTGTTTTGCCACCTTAGTTGTGGGTAGTTGTCAGTGTTAGTGGCCTGTATAGCCCTAGTCAGCTTCAGGTTAGTTTTTGTTGTTTCTTGTTTCTGTTGGCGACATTCATAATAAAAATAAATGTACGCTTACCACGCTGCACCTTGGTCCGGTCATTTCCACCTGACGACGATTGTGACAGAACTACCCACCACAAACGGACCAAGCAGCGTGGTAAGGATGACTGGACAAGGAGGACATCCTGAATGGGAAAGGATCCTGGACGTGGGAGGAGATCCTGGCGGGAAAGGATGGCCTGCCGTGGGAGCAGGTGGAAGCAGTGAGGAAGGCGAGAGGCAGCGAGTAAAAGGCCTAGGATTACACAGGGTCACGGCTGGCACGAAAGACCGGGAGGCCACTCCAAAAATGTTTTTTTGGGGGGGGGGGGACACGAGGAGATTGGTGAGTCAGTTGGAGACCTGAGCCAACTCCTCGTGCTTACCGTAGGGAGCGTGGTACTGGTCAGCACCATGTTATGCGGTGGAGCGCACGGTGTCTCCAGTGCGCGTTCACAGCCCGGTGCGCTACATTCCACTCCCGCATCAGCGGTCTAGAGTAGGCATCCAGCCAGGACGGATGGTACCGACTCAGCACATCTGGCCGCCAGTGCGTCTCTACGCCCAGGATATCCTGCGCCGGCTCTGCGCACTGTGTCTCCGGTGCGTCTGCACAGCCCAGTGCGTCCTGTGCCAGCGCCCGCCTTGCCGGGCCAAGGTAACCATCCAGCCAGAACGGGTTTGTAGGCTCTACGCTCGAGACCTCCAGTGCGCCTCACGGCCCAGTGTATCCGGTGCCTGCTTCAAGACCAGGCTCCTGTATGTCTCCCCAGCCTGGTAAGCCCTGTGGCAGCTCCACGCACTAGGCTGTCCATACGTCTTCTCACTCCAGTGATGATCCATGGCACGAAGCCTCCAGTGTGATCCATGGCACGAAGCCTCCAGTGATGATCCATGGCACGAAGCTCCAGTGATGATCCATGGCAAGAACTCCAGTGATGATCCATGGCAAGAAGCCTCCAGTGATTATCCATGGCACGGAGCCTCCAGCATTATCCGCGGTCCGAAGGCTCCAGCAACGGTCTCCAGTCCGAAGCCTCCAGCAACGGTCTCCAGTCCGGAGCCTCCAGCGAGGGTCTCCAGTCCGGAGCCTCCAGCGACGGTCTCCAGTCCGGGGCATGCAACGAGGGTCCCCAGTCCGAGGCCTGCAGCGAGGGTCCCAGTCCAGAGGCGCCACCAAAGTGGGGGAGACAGAGGTGGAGCGGGATCTGCATCCCGCACCGGAGCCGCCATCGAAGTAGATGCCACCCGGACCCTCACCTATAGAGTCAGGTTTTGCGGCCGGAGTCCGCACCTTTGGGGGGGTACTGTCACACCCTGGCCATAGAGAGGCTTTTATTCTCTTTTTGGTTAGGCCAGGGTGTGACTAGGGTGGCTTTCTAGTTTCTTTATTTCTATGTTTTCTGTTTCTATGTTTTGGCCGGGTATGGTTCTCAATCAGGGACAGCTGTCTATCGTTGTCTCTGATTGGGAATCATACTTAGGCAGCCTGTTTTGCCACCTTAGTTGTGGGTAGTCTGTGTTAGTGGCCTGTATAGCCCTAGTCAGCTTCAGGTTAGTTTTTGTTGTTTCTTGTTTCTGTTGGCGACATTCATAATAAAAAGAAATGTACGCTCACAACGCTGCACCTTGGTCCGGTTATTTCCACCCTGACGACGATCGTGACACCCAGAGACCTTGGGTTCGGCATGAGAGCTTTTAGGCTACAGTGAAAGGCTTCTGTGCATAGGGTCAATGTTGAAGTGTTTAGCTCATAATGATCAAGCCCTTGGAAAAATAGTCTTCCAAATGACTTAACATGTCAATTGGATAGATCTCTAACAAAAACGCACGGAAGTCAAATAATTCATTCTTACTTGATTTGCAAAACATTTCTGAAGCCACTGCAGGGTGCTGTACGATCTGTTCCATTTCAGTCTTCAATAAACACCGCTGCCATCCTTTCTCACACACAAAGACATCGGTGCCTTTTTTTAACAAAGGTCTGTAATAGCATTGAAGTCAAGTGTGCCATTACACAGTAACAGCCCTGCATGTGGGAAATGAGATGCTTTCGTGACAGAAGCAGGCCTTTATTTCAGAGGTGACATTTCATTTCACGCATGCCTCAGGGTGGCAGGCAGGCAGGCAGGCAGGCAGGCAGGCAGGCAGCTATCTGGTGAAATGCTACATCTAAGAGAAACAGCACTGCAGAGCTAGATTCATTTTTCGGTCTGTCCGTCTACTCTCAAAACACCGGGCAGGTTTCCATTGACCCAGGTTGATTCCACAAGAGTAATGTCGCAATAAAATATATTCTGACATGTGTAATGGAAGCGGCAGATACAGGAGACATTTTCTAAAGATCGACAAAAAATTGTATCGGTTCGACAGGGCTGGATTCTTCTTTATTGCAAGACACGATGATGAAAACGGTGTTTTTCAAATAAATGATGTATGTGGGGCATGTGATGTAACTATAAAGCTCCGCTCCACATTTCATTCTAAACGCTTACTGCTTGCAAAATCCAAATGTTCAACTATAAAATGATGTTTCTTTGCAGGACAAGGATTGTCCTGACTTTCAAGAATGCCTGAGTTGCTTCTAATTTGCTTTTCTGGTTTCACCGTCCAATAGGGGCGGCAGGTAGCCTAGTGGTTAGAGCGTTGGGCCAGTAACCGAAAGGTTGCTAGATCGAATCCCCGAGCCGACAAGGTAAAAATCGGTCATTCTGCCCCTGAACAAGGCAGTTAACCCACTGTTCCTAGTCATTATCAATAAGAATTTGTTCTTAACTGACTTGCATAGTTAATATATATCTAAAGGGGTGTAAGTTTTACCGTGGCGATACATAGAATTGAGAATGAGAATTCATAGAATATGTCAAATATTATTAGTATTAGTTAGGCATTCTATCCATGCTGGCTTTCGCGGGCTACCTCAGACATGAAACAGATTGGTGGGACGGCATACAGGCTGTCGCCAATTTATAATGAATGAATGTGCAATTTGCCTAAATGGTCAGTGGACACTGTCGGTTTTTGCGGAACAAATATATATATATATAACAAATATATAACAAATATATATCTTCCAGGTGTGACGTCATCACGTCCAGCTGTTTCTATCGACACAAGATCGCTAAATGGAAACGCACACCCTAGTAGGCAACTGTCGGATCTATTTTCTAAGTGAACTTTCTAAATGTCAACAACGACAAAAAAGGATCCCTCACTACCAGAGGGGAGGAGACGGAGGAGGAAAAGGAGGGGGAGAAATACGCAATCGGGTGAGGATGGAGACGGACAGCTTGTTTCCCAGAGCTTGGGGGGTCCTTGCCGTCTGAAAACGGGCAGTCCGTGAGGAATTCAAGCCTCTCTATTTACAGTCACATGGCTCGGGCTCTTTTGAAGGCCCGGGACGAGGGCCACTCAACAGGTTGCCACGGAGATGCATTTTCTACCCCCTTTCACCAGAGTCCTTGATTTTTCGGCCTGATCCTCAATGTAAAGGAGGGGAGGAGAGAGGGAGGGAGAGAGAGAGAGAGGGAGAGAGAGAGAGAGGGAGCTGCTGGGTGCGTTCCCAAACATGGCTGTTTACCCAGGACAGGGTGGGTTTTCCACTGTATTGATTCAGCGAGACATACTCAACTCTCCAAAATGATTTAACAGAGAGGGAAAGAGAGGGGGACAGAATGTGCGCCTTTGTTTCCCAGAGAGAATGAGAATGAACGTGAATGAAAGGAAAAGTGAGTGAGTGAGTGACAGCGAGAGAGAGAGAAAACGAGAGAATGTCAGTCTGTGAGAGAAAAAGGGAATGAGAGTGAATGGAAATGAAAGTGAGTGAGTGAGTGAATATGCGTGTGTGTGTGACAGATGAGAGAGAGAAAGACACGGAGAGACAGCGAGAGAGATGAGAGAGATGAACTCTGTCTATTTAGGAGCCCAAAGTAAAGCAGGGAAGGGAAGGGGAGAGGAGAGCCCCACAGAGAGCATTATCCAGCCCCACAGGAGAAGAAAGCCCAGCTCAGGATTTCTACACTCCAGTTGTAAACAAAGGCTCTTTTGATGGTCTTTCTGCCTCAAAGACCTGGATGACTACTCAATCATGTGACCAGAGAAGAGGTCCCTGCTGTTCACACATACAAGCACCAGAGCCACACACACACGCAAACACACTCACACACACACGCAAACACATCTTTCGACTGCAGATCAATCACATGCATAAACATACTGTACACCTACATGCGTGAATGAAGGCATACACAAACGCACACAGACACGCGCACCACCCAACCACCCACAACCTACCCCCACCCCAAACGCACACAGCAACCAAGTCTCAGGTACATCTGAACTCTATTCAGCAGGGCTGGCCCACTCTCCTGGGTCCTGGGCTGGCCCGCCCTCCTGGGTCCTGGGCTGGCCCGCTCTCCTGGGTCCTGGGCTGGCCCGCCCTCCTGGGTCCTGGGCTGGCCCGCTCTCCGTGGTCGTGGGCCGGGGCTCTGCCACTCTCAAACCGTGAGCAGCAGAAAAACATGTCATGCAAGAGAGGGTCTATTGTGCTGCAGAGGGAAACAGATGGGAACTCCCACAAACCAGTGGGCTTTGTTCAGTCATTCTGCACCGCTCTCTCTTCACACATTACTATAACAAGAAGCAAAAATACCTCTGCTTCCCTCTGCTTCCTTTGCCTCTTTCACCGAACACATGGCTGATTCTCCCCTGCCTGGCTTGTACATTCAATTGATTTGAATCAAGTTCCCAACCCCCTAAGGATGTGCGGGAATTGCAGATGCATATCCAGCACCTTTAAAGTATCTGTTAGTGAGAGTGTATTTAATCCTGTCTACAATTGTTCAGCTGTCTGCTGACTAACCCCATGGGAATGAACATGCTGGGAAATTCCTTCCGCTGGAACTTGCAGATGCAAGCTCAAATTCACAATGCCAGGCCTTGGAATGTGTGTGTGCGGGCGCACGATTACCAGTTTTATGAACAGCAGTGGTGTATGTGAGTTTCAAAACGGTGGACAGAAGTGAGAGTGAGAAACGGAGAGCGAGTGAACAAAGGGAAAGACGTGGGGGGAAGAGAAAGGCGACAAAACAAGAAATTGGTCCCGAAGCGCTCAGTGTTTCCCTCGAGACAAAAAAAGTGTTAATAAAAACTGTCCAGTGTAGATTACAGGTATTCCTCCCGGCTAGGAGCTAAGAGGTGACATGACTGACAGGCTGGGCTGGCAGCAGAGGGTCTGAGTCCCACGACATAGTGTGTGTGTTTGCTCAAACACTATACTTCACAGCTGGTCACAAGCCTATGGGGAGCGGGCACGCAACACGCACACACACACACACACACACACACACACACACACACACACACACACACACACACACACACACACACACACCACACACACACACACACACACACAACACACACCACACACCCACCCCACCACCCCAAGACACACACCATTTGAATTCCACTTTATCTTTGGGCCCTGACAATTAGAGCCTGCCTCTATCTGTCAGAGTGGTAGGGGCCAGGAGCCATTGCGGGGCCCCGCTGATAGACAGGACTTTAATTAAAGCTGGTCCCCTCAGCACCCGACAGTTTAGGCTCTGAATATGCTGTGCTCCTGCTGCTACTACTGGGGATGCACAGGGAGAGACAGGCAGCAGAGAGAGCCTCCACTCCTATCTGTGACAGCATTATCCAGTCCCTCCAGGATTTAGCAATTCCACAAAAACCTTTTTTTTTTGCGTGCAAAATCAACAATTGCCTGCATATTATACGAGGGCTTGCAAGTTTGACCAATCCCTGCACTATTACCGCATACAACAATCAAATCACTGCAATATTACTGGATAAAAAACTGTCTGACCACCGCACTACAAAAAGAGGGCTCGCAATTTGAACCAATCAACGTACTTCAAAAAATTGCAATCCTGCAGGGACTGATTACAGCAGGTGGCAGAAGATGGCAGAGTTTGCTGTTGCCATGAGTGCTTTTAATACCTATGATGTCGACTTTTTTCTTATCTGGCGCACACACACACACAGCCTAGTGCTGAAGTTGCACTTCCTCCCATTTACTGTCCGGGGAATTGAGCACGCGAGTCTTTGTGATTCGCTGGTTTAAGGGAGGCGGTTTAAGGTTAAATGCATGAAAGTGACGGGGATGATTCACGTGGTTACGGTCAGTGTAGAAGGTTAATGCAACCAATGGACAGATAGAGGGGTCTGACAGGCTGGAGGACACAGTCCAAAGACACGATGTCCCTACACATCATATGTACCACTGAAGGCACTTTCTGAGTATATGGTGCGTTTAGATCGGAGCTTTCTCTCTCCAGAGAATTGGAGTCAAAGACTTTTGAGGAATATCTTAATTGCAACAATATGTTGCAGATGAGTAAGTCAGAACGTTGAGCATACGCACACACACTCACACACACGATTATGTCTCCCTCATTTTGCATGGCTCCGTGGCAAACTGCAGAGGGAGTGGTACTGGCATAATCACACAGTGGACTGGTCTTACTCATGCTACAATGCTAGTGCTGATAATTACCCTTACCACCGGTGCTAGTCACTGAATGCTGCAAGCACACACGGACTACTACTGATAATGATGATGATGATGATGATGATGATGTTCTCACCATAGAGATGTTCTATTATGGCTCTCAGCAGGTGATGTGATTTCAAGCTATTTGGAGGGGAAAAGGAAATGGTAGAGGGGAGAGAGGGGAGAGAGGGGCTGAGGGAAGAGGAGACGGGGAAAAGAGGGGAGAGGGGCTGAGGAGGATAGGAGACGCGGAAGGGGAGAGGGGGCTGAGGAGAGGAGACGGGAAGGGGAGAGCACGCGGCTGAGGGAAAGAGGAGACGGGGAAGGGGGGAGAGGGGCTGAGTGGAAAGAGGAGACGGGGAAAGGGGGGAGAGGGGCTGAGGGAAGAGGAGATGGGGAAGGGAGACAGGGGCTGAGGGAAAGGAGACGGGGAAGTGGAGCGAGGGGCTGAGGAAGAGGAGACGGGGAAGGGGAGAGAGGGCTGAGGGAAGAGGAGATGGGGAAGGGGAGGGGCTGAGGGGAAGTAGGAAATGGGGAACGTGGAGAGGGGGGCTGGAGGAGAGAGGACCGGGGACAGGGGCTGAGCGAGAGGAGATGGGGAAGGGAGAGAGGGGCTGAGGGAAGAGGAGACGGGGAAGGGGAGAGAGGGGCTGAGGGAAGAGGAGACAGGGAAGGGGAGAGAGGGGCTGAGGGAGAGGAGGAGAAGGGAAGGGGGAGAGGGGCTGGAGGCGAGAAGGAGACAGGGAAGGGGAGAGAGGGGCTGAGGGAAGAGGAGACGGAAGGGGGGAGAGGGGCTGAGGGAAGAGGAGATGGGGAAGGGGGGTTAGGGGCTTGAGGAGAGCGGAGAGGAGAGGGTAGAGGAGAAAGTGGAGGGTAGAGATACCATCAGGCGGGTGGGGTGGGCTTCGGAGCCGTGGGGGCAACAGAGACCGTGGTTTTACTGTGGTTTTACCTTTAGGATGCTGGTATCTCTACTCTGATAGCCAGAACACTAATGTCTGTTGTGGTGGAAGCCTGGGGCCAGATGGAGATGACATTTCTATTGGAGGTGGCCAGAGGGCTGCCAGGATCTATGTTTTAGTCCGGACGTTGAAGTTGAAGCTCGTTTACTGCACTTCTATACAATTTAAAAACTCTAAAACGCTATGTTTGGAGAAAAAAAACATCCCACACTGGCTTTGAAGTGTTATAATATCTGATATCTTGCCCTTTTAACACACAAACACAAGCACGCGGGCATAAGCACCCAAGCACACACGCACATATCCACGCAAACACACACTTACGCACACACACACGCAAACAAGCCTAAGCGAGATTTTGTCACTGGCAAATCATTTTTGGACGGGCGGGCAAACCACTTGATGGCGGAGAGAAAAACGTCACCTTTTCAAGTTAATTTCCCACAATTCTACACATGTTACTATGACATCTGAGTGAGGGTGACTAACAAAAAAAAATCAGTGGAGGACCCCTGGAGGTCAGGGCCCCTGTATTCCCGGTCGGTAATTCAGCCATGATTACTACACGTTTAGATAGTAGGCTAGACTAACTAGACTAATTTACCAATCTAAAAAATGTTAGCTGACAAGGCCTGATTGAGCGACTGTCAGTGAGTGACATATAACAAGAGGGAAACTGCTGATGCACTGCCAAGTCTCGTAAATTGCAACTTGTGTATTCTACTATTCTAATTCTCAACAGTAAATTGAGATCCCGAATAACCTGCATACACACAGTACCAGTCAAAAGTTTGGACACACCTACTCATTCCAGGGTTTTTCTTTATGTGTACAATTTTCTACATTGTAGAATAATAGTGAAGACAACTATGAAATAACACATATGGAATCATGCAGTAAGAAAAAAAGTGTAAAAAAAAAATATCAACATATATTTTATATTTGAGATTCTGTATTTGAGATTCTCTAAATAGCCACCCTTTGCCTTGATGACAGCTTTGCAAACTCTTGGCATTCTCTCAACCAGCTTCATGAGGTAGTCACCTGGAATGAATTTCAATAACAGGTGTACCTTCTCAAAAGTTAATTTGTAAGCAAAGAGAAACGACAGTTCATCATTACTTTAAAACATGAGGGTCAGTCAATACGGAACATTTCATGAACTTTGAAAGTTTCTTCAAGAGCAGTTGCAAAAACCATCAAGCACTATGATGAAACTGGCTCTCATGAAGACCGCCACAGGAATGGAAGACCCAAAGTTACCTCTGCTGCAGAGGATAAGTTCATTTGAGTTACCAGCCTCAGAAATTGCAGCCCAAATAAATGCTTCACAGAGTTTAAGTAACAGACACATCTCAACATCAACTGTTCAGAGGAGACTGCGTGAATCATGCCTGCATGGTCGAATTGATGCAAAGAAACCACTACTAAAGGACACCAATAAGAAGAAGAGACCTGCTTGGGCCAAGAAACACGAGCAATGGACATTAGACCGGTGAAAATCTGTCCTTTGGTCTGATGAGTTCAAATTGGAGATGTTTGGTTCCAACCGGGTGTGGGGGTGCTTTGCTGGTGACACGGTCTGTGATTTATTTAGAATTCAAGGCACACTTAACCAGCATGGCTACCACAGCATTCTGCAGCGATACTCCATCCCATCTGGTTTGGGCTTGGGACTATCATTTGTTTTTCAACAGGACAATGACCCAACAAACCTCCAGACTGTGTAAGGGCTATTTGACCAAGAAGGAGAGTGATGGAGTGCTGCATCAGATGACCTGGCCTTCACAATCCCCCGACCTCAACCCAATTGAGATGGTTTGGGATGAGTTGGACCGCAGAGTGAAGGAAAAGCAGCCAACAAGTGCTCTGCATATGTGGGAACTCCTTCAAGACTGTTGGAAAAGTATTCCAGGTGAAGCTGGTTGAGAGAATAGCAAGAGTGTGCAAAGCTGTCATCAAGGCAAAGGGTGGCTATTTGAAGAATCTCAAATATAAAATATATTTTGATTTGTTTCACACTTTTTTGGTTACTACATGATTTCATATGTGTTATTTCATAGTTTTGATGTCTGCACTATTATTCTACAATGTAGAAAATAGTACAAATAAAGAAAAACCGGTGAATGAGTAGGCGTTCTAAAACTTTTGACCGGTAGTGTATATATTTTTTAAATTACAGATGTACGGATCTCGGTGTCCTCATATGTAGCTATGTCCTTGGCAGTTGTCATGACAGCCCAGTAAGATGGAGTCGTAGCTTTATTTCTGCAGTACCAAGGCAAAGCAGCAGATATGCCACATCACTTCACAGTCTTTAAAAACAGCCATTTTCAACAAACTAGACTAGACAATAAAAATCGAAGTAATGAAAAAGTTAAAATAATACTTTTCATTGTCGTCGTCCCCCTCCCTTTTTGAACACTGCTGCTGCTCGCTGTTTATTATCTATGCATAGTCACTTCACCTCCACCTATATGTACAAATTACCTCAACTAACCTGTACCCCCGCACACTGACTCGGTACCGGTACCCCCTGTATATAGCCATGCTATTGTTATTTTATTGTGTTACTTTTTATTATTACTTTTTATTTTAGTCTACTTGGTAAATATTTTCTTAACTCTTCTTGAACTGCACTGTTGGTTAACGGCTTGTAAGTAAGCATTTCACGGTAAAGTCTACACTTGTTGTATTCGTGGCACGTGACAAATACAGTTCGATTTGATTTGATTTTGAAGAAAAAAAATGAAATACATCAAGCAAACTTCTTATCCTTTTCAGTGCAACGCCTATAACAGTGCTTGAAAGGTTTCTGTACTTGAGGGGAAAAAATCCCAAATGTTGTGGTTTGAAAACTTTCAAACACAAACTTCAAAAAACTCTAAATCACACTCTCACTCTCTGGCGTGTGATGATGATCACGTCACGTCATCTCCTAATCTGTCCCTCATTTGCAGTGAGTGATTAATTTCCTCCAAATCAGCCCTGCTTCAAACTACAGTTGAAGTCGGAAGTTTACATACACCTCAGCCAAATACATTGAAACTCAGTTTTTCACAATTCCTGACATTTAATCCTAGTAGAAATGCCCTGTCTTAGGTCAGTCAGGATCACCACTTTATTTTAAGAATGTGAAATGTCAGAATAATAGTAGAGAGAATTAATTATTTCAGCTTTTATTTATTTCATCACATTCCCAGTGGGTCAGAAGTTTACATACACTATATTAGTATTTGGTAGCATTGCCTTTAAATTGTTTAACTTGAGTCAAACGTTTCAGGTAGCCTTCCACAAGCTTCCCACAATAAGTTGGGTGAATTTTGGCCATTTCCTCCTGACAGAGCTGGTGTAACTGAGTCAGGTTTGTAGGCCTCCTTGCTCGCACACGCTTTTTCAGTTCTGTCCACAAATTTTCTATAGGATTGAGGTCAGGGCTTTGTGATGGCCACTCCAATACCTTGACTTTGTTGTCCTTAAGCCATTTTAACACAACTTTGGAAGCATTTCGAAAG